>NC_058410.1:32769478-32785841 GCF_002201575.2 Neomonachus schauinslandi
AAATAAATAAATAAATAAATAAATAAATAAATAAATAAATAAATAAAATTCTAAAACCTTGTATTGCTAGGTAATAGAAATTCTCTTTTTATGTATCTTCTCTCCCCAGCTAAACTGTGATTTCAGACTAGAAATTTCCTGGAATGTATCAATAATATTTATTTTTTCTTTTGATATTTATTCATTTGATTTCAATTTCATTTGCTTTAAATCCTTTGCTTTAAAAATTCATTAGCATCCCCTAGAAACATTCTAGTTAAATAAGGGGAGAAACAAATGCAAAATGTGCCTAGTGTTAAAAAAAAAACCACAGACCCAAAATGGAGTCACATGTTAAAAGCCCCATGTCAGCCCACCCAAGACTTAACACCTAACCTAACTGCCCCCCTAGGAACATAACCAGTCCATAAGGAATTTCCTGGTCAGCACCTTCCATGGGAGGGTGACCTTACCTAAAACGATGGATTCTTTGCTAATAATTTCCTTCTTTCCTCTCCCTCTCTACCTTTAAAACCCTTTCCTTTTCTGCAGCCTGATGGAGTACTTTTCTCTCTGCCACATGAGATATTGCCAACTGGATCTTCAAATTTACTCGGAATTTTTGTTGTTTAACACTAGTAAAAGAGATCATAGTCCACAATCAAACAGAAATTCCGATCTGCCTCTCAGATTGCACCAATATGTGAAAACAATCAATCTTCCAAGTGAGCTGTTCTTTCCTACCTCACCGCTCTAGCAGTTTTATTAGATACTGATACTGTAGCTCTCAGCTATGTACAAGAGTTTCTTAGTTTGAGCCAATCGACTGGTCCCATTTCCTATTATTCATACCACATTAATTTTTCAGATTTTTAATAGATTTCTACCCAAGTTATCATGCAATATTAAATCGGCACAACAATGAGTAATTTTTAAAGAAACTGTGTTGCAATAATCATCGCCTTACACAGGACTAAGCAGCAAGAAATCCCACTTTACTTTCCTAGCAGAGATTTCAGAATCCTCTTTTTCTACCTGGTCACTACTCTCTGCTTCTGAAAGGTTCCCCCGTTGTGGCGAACAAATGCTTAGAGAGAATCAAACTTGACATGCCATCTGGCAACACTTTTTAAAAGGCTTTTGCAAAATTATTATTTAAATATGTTTTTTTAAATAGTATTTCTCAAAATTACTGTTTAAATATATTCTATTGTTTAAATAGGATTATTTCTTATATAGCCCAACTAAAATGCCACCAAAGACACTTAAGGGCTGACGGCAAATGGGCTTACAAGCATTTAATGTATCTTAAATCTAATTTAAAATAAAACTTTATAGTAAAATAGTTTTTTTTAAAAAAAATAACACCTCTTGGGCGCCTGGGTGGCTCAGTCATTAAGCGTCTGCCTTCGGCTCAGGTCATGATCCCAGAGTACTGGGATCAAGTCCCACATCGGGCTCCCTGCTCAGCGGGAAGCCTGCTTCTCCCTTTCCCACTCCCCCTGATTGTGTTCCCTCTCTCGCTGTCTCTCTCTGTCAAATAAATAAATAAAATCTTAAAAAAAAAAAAAGAAAAAAAAAAAGAACACCTCTAAAAAACAAAACAAATGAATAAACAAACAAAAAAGCAGAAACAAATCCATACATACAAAGAACTGACAGCTGCCTTGGGGGATGGGCAGAATGGGAGAAGGGGAGTGGGAGATACAGACTTCTAGTTTTGGAATGAGTAAGTCACGGGGATGAAAGGCACAACATAGGGAATATAGTCAATGGTACTGTGATAGCGTTGTTTGGTGACAGATGGAAGCTACACCATCTGTTTGACAGTGAGCATAGCACAATATAGATCGTCAAATCACTATGCTGTAGAACTGAAACCAATGTAACATTTCATGTCAAGTATACATCAATTTAAAAAAAGCACCTCTTTGTTGGTGATTGGAATGGATAGGAAATAGTTGGGTTGATAATCTTTTTGCTTTTTTTTCCTCTTCTTTATTTGATCTTTACTGATCCGTTCATTTTCTTTACTTCTCTCCAAATTTGTGTGAGGTACATCAGTGACTAGAGGGAAAAAGTCAAACAATAATATGTCTGATGTATTTAAACAAAGATAATTTAGTCAAAAAAAAAAAGGAAACAAGCACTACGTAAGTAGCAATCATTCATAATAGTCATTTTGAAATCTAAAGCAGGAGCTAGAAAAGTATTCTGTAAAGGACCGCAGAGCAAATATTTTAGGCTTTGCAGATCATATGGTCTTAGTCAACATGATATTGGTTATGTTCCTAGGGGGGGCAGTTACGTTAGGTGTCGGCTAAGTCGGCTGTAGACAAACACAGAGGATAGGTATAGCTGTGTTCCAATAAAACTTTCTTTACAAAGCAGATAGTTAGCCAGATTTGGCCCACGATCTAAAGCGCAACTAACAACCATCCTCTCTCCCATGACACAATTTTTTTTTTCCCCATCTTTGGGATCAACTCTAAGAGACCCCAGCGATCAACACACACAATGCCTTGGAAAGGACTGTGGGAAGTCTGAGCTCAACCAACAGCACACTGCCCGTGTGCCTACACAAGCCTGAACTCATTATACATGAGGAAACAGAAGCGCAGAAAAACTTTTAAAAACTGTTCAATGTCACAGAGTCAAATCTGGCATTTAGACCTTTTAACTTTCTCCTTCTAGTATGTTTTCTACTGGATCAAACTGCTTCTCTGTTGAAGTTCTGCAAAACCAAAGGGCAGAAGTAATTTTCCTTATTCTGTTGTTCTTAAAAAAATTTTTTTTTTATTTGTAAGTAATTTCTACACCCAATGGGGGGCTAAACTTACAACCCTGAGATCAAGAGTCACATGCTCCAGCAACTTATCCAGTTAGGCACCCCTACTGTTCTTTAAAATATTAAGAGTAGGGGCACCTGGCTGGCTCAGTCAGAGAAGCACGTGACTCGATCTTGGGATCATGAGTTCAAGGCCCACATTAAGTGTAGAGATTACTTAACAATAAATAAACTTTAAAAAGAATTTTAAAAAATAAAAAAAATTAAGAGTAAATAATGTTTAAATAAATGTCACAAATAGTATTTTAGTGCTAACTTCTAAGAAAATTAGTAGAGTATGTTTAAAACTTAAAAACTAAAGGTTTGTAGAAACAGACAGGAGTAACATACTCTAGGAGTAACATACACTTGTGACATCTAGAAGGTAGGGGTAAAGTAAGAGCAAGGTAACCTGGGTAATAAGTCTAACTATATCATTATGAGTTAGGGCAAAATTATCTGGTATGTTTGTGCATCCACTTCACTACCATGTTTCTCAACAATATACCTGATGATTAATATGATTAAAATGATATATCTTCACAGAGAACATGTGTTTGAAATATAAATTATCATCAGCTTCTTGTATACATGTAAGCTAGTGAGAACTTTATAAATTCTATTGCTAAGAAAAAGTTTGTCGCATTCTCATCTGTATCATGAGCATCATTTGAATTGCTTCATATGATGCCATTGGGTTTTATTTCCCATGCAATTCTTTAAATATGGAAAATCAAATCAATATGTTGTCGAGCTGCTTGTAATTTTAGACATCTAAGAAACAGTCCTACATTTGATTGTAGTAACAAACTAAATCTACTAATTTTATTTTATTTTATTTTATTTTTTTTAAGATTTTATTTATTTATTTGACAGAGAGAGAGAGACACAGAGAGAGAGAGAACACAAGCGGGGGAGTGGGAGAGGGAGAAGTAGGCTTCCTGCAGAGCAGGGAGCCCGATGCGGGGCTCGATCCCAGGACCCTGGGATCATGACCTGAGCTGAAGGCAGACACTTAACGACTGAGCCACCCAGGCACCCCTAAATCTACTAATTTTAAACAGAAGCCACAAAATATGCTAATAAAGTACCATATATATTTTAAAGCCACGTCTGAATACATTTCTAGCCCACCTCCATCTGCTCTTAGTAAACCGGTACTCTAGAAATGGAAACCAATTTTAATATAGTCTGGATCGGAGTTTGTGGGTTGGAATCCTGTCCCCAGCCCCATTTACTAGCTGTGACATCTTCAATTAGTCACAAGAACTCTCTTTACTTCAGTTTCCTCCTCCATAATTTGAGAATAATAATAGTAGCTACCTCACAGGGCCATTTTTTGAGTGAGTTAATACATGAAAGCTCTTAGACTACTTCCTGGTACAAATTAAGCACTATCATTAGCTATTATTAGATGTTACCCAGAGCCAAACAGAATTAGGGAGATAAATGTGTATCTGCTAACATCATTTAGAAGACTCCAAAAAGAAACGGAGATGAAGTGTAAACTACCCATTGTTTTTCATCATCCAGACCACTTGTACTCTCTATGATTATGGAAAATGAAGAACAATCTTGAGCAGTTTTTAAAAAATTAAAGATAACACTGAAAAATATTTCTAAAGCAAAACACCCACTTTTTAAGGTAAAATCACAAACTAATTCTAAATAAGTTCCCAGCATCCTTCCTGTTATATCCAATTATCCAAATCCAGACACAGCGCTAACCCCAAGCAGCACTGGAAGCTGGGACAGTGAAGTTATCAACCTATGCCTATGTGGGGAAAGTAATCTATGAAAGGAAAAGCATGGGGAACAGCTGCTGGTGAGGCAACCAGTAATGTGTGTTTCAGCCCTGCAGAGGCAGCACTAGATGGTGAAAAGAGCAAGGACCCAAAGACAAGTCTTCCAACAAGCATCTTTCCATCAAATCACTTCATTTCCCTATCTGAGACTTAAAAAGTTGGCCAATCCATACAGAATAGCTTATTCTAGGTCTGAGGCATAAAATATACCAGAAGAGCCTGGATCTTCAAAGACTCCTGGCACCATGTCAATTTGAAAGTCCCCTCACTGGCCAAAGACGGCACAATTACAGCATCAAATAGAATAATAACTTCAATGGTGTGAAATACATCAGCTACGCTTAAATCCATCAGTTCATTATGATACTCAAAGGAAAAATTAAAAACAAAATTCACAGGTCACCTTTGGATTAGTCTGAAGAACTATTATTCTACAAACTTGGTGATAAAAGAGAAAAAAAAAATCAAGCATTTATCCTGCTTTTCCTTATAAGCAAAGAGTCATACAGGGAATCAAACAGTTAACTAAGGCAAAGTTCTTCTTTATAGAAATTTTCAGCTAGTAATTCAAAAAGGCAGAGTTAAAACATCATCATTTTGAAACCCTCAACAGAGTAATGGATCAACCCAAAGATTATCAATGGATGATCCATTAAATGGAAAGCTGATGGGGAATTTTAATGGGTACATCAAGTGACAAGATGGGAAGCCACTGATAAATCTTAACATCACAAAAAGGCAAGACAACCAAACATTATATGCCTCCTGATGTCACACAATAGGAAATTCATAGCATTTTTGCAGCTTTCTTGCCAACATTCCAAAACTTAATCGAGATTCCTTAATCTACCAGTTTACTGAAATACAAAGGACAGAGAAATACATTAAATGACCATAATATAGGTACATCAATACGGCCTGATTTCTTCAATAAACACACACACACACACACACACACACAAACACACACACAAAGGGAGATCTATAGATGAAAAAAAAAAAACTGAAGAGATTTGTCAATCAAAATGTATAGACTTTGGTTCCTAATTCAAAACAGTTTTAAAAAAATTATGACACAGAGAAATGTGAATACTGACAGAATATTTGATGACATTAGTAATTACTCTTATTTTTTGTCATGGGATGGATATTTTGAATATACTTTTTAAAAAAATTCCTTATCTTTTAAAGACACATACTAAAGTATTTACAGATAAAATATATCTGGAATATACTTCAAAATAATCCAGTGAGGAAGAGGTGATAAAGAGATGAGGCTCGGTCTAATATTCCACTTTTGAATACGCTTGAAAGTTTCCATAATTAAGTATTTTTTAAAAAACAAAAACAAAAACTAGGGGCAGGTACAGGAGTGGGACAGCTAGATAATCTCTATCTAGAGTCTCTTCTAGTTACAGTTTTCTCTCATCTGTGATAAAGGTACTAATTTAACACCTGTACCAATTAGGACATTTCATGGTGAAATTAGATAAAAAATGGTGTCCAGCGGTGCCTGGCAAGCTGAGTTAGAAGAGCATGTGACTCCTGATCTTGGGGTCATGAGCTGAAGGCCCATGTTGGGTGTACAGATTACTAAAATAAATAAATAAATAACCTGAAGAAGAGGAAGATGAAGAAGAAGAGTGTCCAAATTAATAATACAGCTGATTTTATCACCTCTAGTTCATTTCAAAACTAATATAGTAGAAAGAGAATCCTGAACCTATAGTCTAGTTTTTCTTGCTTTTCTTTTTTCAAACTGCTAGTATCAAACTACAAGTGGGTTATGAAATCAACTTAGAAGATAATCTAAAAGCACTTTTTAAAACCTGGAATGGAATGCAATGGGGTGGAAGGGAATGGAATGGAATAAATAGAATAGAATAGTATTGGAATGCAGAATAGAATACTGCAGAATAGGATAGAATACAAGCAGTATAGTCAGTACATTGTTTATGGCAGATATAAGTACTGCTCCATGTCCAGGTTTCTGCGTACACATGGGTATTGGGTGGCAATGTAAAATGTATCCTTAGTGTGAACTAAGACACTGAATCATTTCTGCTGTATTTTACTCAATATGAACAGACTTAAAAACATGGTATTTAGGAGACCATGAGGCTTTTAGCATTTTAAGTTGTTTTATACCTTATCTGTTTAAAACTAAAATGTTCTTCCTGTAGCGACTTATTTTTGCCATTTCAAACATTGCATAAGTCCATTTTACAGACATCCAGAGAAGGAAAACCATAATCTTGAAAGATAATAGTTAGAATTATATAAAAACTCTTAACAGTTCTGGTATCGGGGCACCTGGGTGGCTCAGTCTGTTGAGCCTTTGCCTTTGGCTCAAGTCATGATCACTGGGTCCCGGGATCGAGCCCCACATTGGGCTCCCTGCTCAGTGAAGAGCCTGCTTCTCCCTCTCCCTCTGCTCCTCTCCCTGCTTATACTCTCTCTCTGTCAAATTAATTAATTAATTTAATTTAAAAAAAAAAACAATTCTGGTATCATGAGAATGACATAGTGTAAAATCCCAATTCAAAATACAACCTCTTAAAAACAAACAAACAAACCTCTTGGTAAAAATAAAGACATACAGGGTTTTTCTAAATTCCCTTAGCTTTCTCTAATCTTATCCATTAACTATTTAACTTTCTTTTCAATTGGATTATCTAAAATTTTCTTTTGTGGGGTGCCTGGCTGGCTCAGTTGGTATAATTTTAATTTATATGAAAATAAAAATGAACAAAGTATTCATGTAATATCTAGTTTACAAATAAAAGCATTAAATATCAGTGATCACAGAAGCAAAAGAGAGAACACTTTGGCCATGAGCCCTGGATCTTTCACTGGATTTTAGCTCATAACTTCATCTCATAAATTTAATTTATTACACTGTTAATTTTCATAATGATTTCAGTAACCATTTCAATGTGCTCTAATTAATCTCGTCTTATCGATAAAAGCTACAATTCTGATCCATGCATTTTTTTTTTATCCAAAGCACATGTCATTTTATGCAAATTATCTAATTTTTCCTTGTTTTATTCCTTCAAAAAAAACTACAAGAGAATGAATTATGGGAGAAATTACTTTAATTAGGTAGTCCATCTGTTATTGTTGGGTGATTGTTTTCACATTTCCTCTTAGCCAAAAGGCTGGGAACAAACTAGATTCTTTGTTTTGATAAATCTTCTCTTTTTTCCTTGTTCTGTAAGCAGTCAAAATCTTTGAAGTAATCATTCTTTTTTTTTTTTTTTAAGATTTTATTTATTTATTTGACAGAGAGAGTGAGAGAAAGCACAAACGGGGAGGAGAGGGAGAAGCAGGCTCCCCACGGAGCAAGGAGCCCGATGCGGGGCTCGAACCCAGGACCCTGGGATCAGGACCTGAGCTGAAGGCAGTCACTTAACAGACTGAGCCACCCAGGCGCCCCTGAAGTAATCATTCTTAAAACTCCTGAATTTATGACTTACAATATTATCTTCTCCATTTCATAGCATTATTACCCCTTATTGAGTAATCTTTAACAAATTGATAAAATTTTCTTTAAAAATTTTTACCTCCCTCATTTTCTCTGAGGATTAAATAAGAAAATATAAAGCAGTTAGCAATGTGCTGAAAGCATACAATAGTATTATTATAAAATATTGCTCTCAAGATGAAAATTTGTTTAAATATTTAATTTAGCAAGTATACTTAGGCAAAAAATTTTGTTGAGATTGATGAAACTTTACATGTATTAACAAGTTAAATCCTCCCAACTCCTGAAACAGCTACAATTATTATGCCAATTTTATAGATAATGAAATTGAGCCTAGACATTTGCTCAAAGGACACAATAAGAAAGTGAAGAAGCATGGTGCTGAACACTGGACAGCTACATGCAAAAGAATGAAACTGGACCACTTTCTTACACCATACACAAAAATAAACTCAACTGGACTAAAGACCTAAATGTGAGACCTGAAACCATAAAACTAAAAGAAAACACAGGCAGTAATCTCTTTGACATTGGCTTTAGCAACATTTTTCTAGATGCCTCCTCAGGCAAGGGAATCAAAAGCAAAAATAAACTATTGGGATCACACCAAAATAAAAAACTTTTGTACAGCAAAGGAAACCATCAACAAATGAAAAAAGCAATCCACTGAATGGGAGAATATATTCACAAAAGATATATCCAGTAAGGGGCTAACACCCAAAATATACAATGAACTTGTACAAATCAACACCAAAAAAAAAAAAAATTAAAACATGGGCAGAGGACCTGAAAAGACATTTTTCCAAAGACATACAGGTGGCCAACAGACATGAAAAAATGCTCATCATCACTAATCATCAGGAAACTGCAGATCAAAACCATAATGAGATAATCACCTCACACCTGTCAGAAGGGCTAGAATCAAAATGACAAAAAAATAAGTGTTGGCAAGGATGTGGAGAAAAAGGATCCCTCATGCACTGTTGGTAGGAATGTAGACTGGTGCAACCACTGTGAAAAAGAGTTTGGAGGTTCCTTAAAAACTTAAAAATAGAAATACCATATGATCCACATGCAAAAGAATAAAGGGTGTTTATCCACTAGAGGGTGTTTATCCAAAGAAAATGAAAATGCTAATTTATATATATATAAAAATATATGCACCCTATGTTTATTGCAGCATTATTTACAATAGCAAAGATATGAAAACTACCCAAATGTCCATGGATACTTGAATGGATAAAGAAGATGTAGTATATATACACGATGGAATGTTACTCAGCCATATAAAAGAAGCCATGTGTGACAATGTGGATGGACCTAGAAGATATTATGCTAAGTGAATAAGTCAGACAGAGAAAGACAAATATCAGATGATTTTACTTACATGTGTAATGTAAAAAAACAAACGAACAAAGAAACAAAGGGAAAACAGATTCTTAAATACAGAGAACAAACAAACTTGCCAGAGGGGAGGGGAGGATGGGTGAAATAGGTAAAGGGGATTAAGAAGTACAAACTCCCAGTTATAAAATAAATAAGTCATGGAGTTGAAGAGTACAGCACAGGGAATAGAGTCAAAATATCGTAATTACGTTGTATGGTGACAGATGATGACTACATGTACTATGATGAGCAAAGAATAATATACAGAATTGTTGAATCAGTATGTTGTATACATGAAAGTAATATAATGGTGTATGTTAATTATACTTCCAAAAAAAGCGTTTAAGTCTACTTATTTCTTTAAGTAAGCTCTACACCCAATTTGGGGCTTGAACTCACAACCCTGAGATCAAGGGTTATATGCTCTTCCAACTGATCCAGCCAGATGACCCCAAAAAAAACTTTTTAAGAGAAAGTGTAAAACCCTGACAGTCTGACCCCACAGCCGGAGCTGTAACCACCATAGTTTAACACTATTAGGAAGTGTAGGAGTAACATTAGTGGACAGGATCAAAGAGGAATAAGTTTATCCAGCTCTCTATTTACTGAGTCAATGAAGCTTACATCTTTAAAAGCAAGTTTTTAAGCACATTTACAAATTCTAACTGTATTTTTTCTTTTCCATTTTTTTCAAATTTTTATTTATTTATTTAACTAGTTAGTTAACATACAGTGCAATATTGGTTTCTGGAATAGGATTCAGTGGTTCATCACTTACATACAACACCCAGTGCTCCTCATAACAGGTACCCTTCTTAATATCCATCACTCATCTAGCCCATCCCCCACCCACCTCCCTTCATCATCCCTCAGTTTGTTCTCTATAGTTAAGAGTCTCTGGGGCACATGGGTAGCTCAGTCAGTTAAAACATCTGACTCAGTGTCAGCTCAGGTCATGATCTCAGGGTCCTGGGATTGAGCCCCACGTTGGGCTCCCCACTCAGCAGGGAGTCTGCTTGTCCCTCTGCCCCTCCTCCTGCTTGTGTGCTCTCTCTCTCTCTCAAGTAAATAAAATCTTAAAAAAAGAGTCTCTTTTATGCTTTGCCTCCCTCTCTCTCTTTTTTCCCCTCCCATATGTTCATCTGTTTTGCTTCTTAAATCCCACATATGAGTGGAATCATATGATATTCATCTTTCTCTGGCTTATTTCACCTAGCATAATACACTCTAGCTCTATCCACATTGTTACAAATGGCAAGACTTCATTCTTTTTGATGGCTGAGTAATATTCCATTGTGTGTGTGTGTGTGTGTGTGTTTATATGTATATGTATACATGTATATGTATATATGTATATACATATATATACACATCACATCTTCTTTATCCATGTATCAGTCAATGGACATTTGGGCTCTTTCCACAGTTTGGCTAATTGTATTTTTTCATAAAAAGAATAAAAAACACTCACAAAATTTGAAGATTAGACAAAGGAACCAAAAAATTACTCATAAACCCACTATCTTAACACAACCACTATGAATTCTGGGGACAGGTCACATAAAGTATTTATACAATTGTAAACAAACACCCATACTTTTTTCCCCCATACGTTTTCACTTTGCATTTTAGGTAGGAAATATTTCTTGTAAGATAGTTTTCAGAAAAATTCTTTTCATAACATGTAATTTAAGGCACTAGTCTAACTTACTCACTCACTCCCTAATCTTGGACATTTGGGGGGTTTTCCAATATTTTTACTATTTAAAAGATGTTGTGACACATATATTGATGAATAATTTTTTTTTCTGCAAGTAAGACTATGTCCTTACACTGGGAATCCCTGAGTCTGAACATTGCTTGAGACCCCAACAAACTCCATTCTAAAAGGACTTATAAAGTACACTGTCACAAGCAATGTAGACATGACATTAAAATCATTGCGTATTATTTTGAAAAGATATCGCCAATCTGGTAAGTTACAATCATATTTTAACATGCATCCTTTATACTTCTGAGGTTGGATAACTCTCCATATATTTATGTACTAACTGAATCTTATCTCCTACATCCTTTACCCAGCACCAATAGTACCTGCTACACAGCAGGCACTTAATAAATGTGTGTTGAATGAATTAATATATTCACTGGGCTTTTCCAATTTCTTATTTGTTTTTTTGTGTGTGTTTGTGTGTGTGTGTGTGTGTTTAAAGGAAAAAGATGTAAAACCTTTGTACTGAGACAAGTATTTGCCTTAAGCCCCTTCATAAAAATCTGGAATATGTACTCCATGCTTCCCCAATCAGAGATGACACAGAACGTAATTTACCTTTTTTTTTTAAGTTTATTTTTTTAGTAATCTGTACACCCAACATAGGGCTGAAACCCATGACCCTGAGATCAAGAGTCACATGCTCTTCTGACTGAGCCAGCTGGGCACCCCTACTTCATCCTTTTTAAAAACTGATTCAGGAGGGGTGCCTGGCTGGCTTAGTCAGTAGAGCATGCAACTCTTGATCTCAGGAGTCGTGGGTTCAAGCCCCATGCTGGGTGTAGAGATTTCTTAAAAAAAAAAAAAAAAAAAAGCAGGGGCACCTGGGTGGCTCAGCAGGTTAAGCATTCAACTCTTGATTTCAAGACTCAAGTTACAATCTCAAGGTTGCGAGATCAAGCCCTGCATCAGGCATCATGCTCAGTAGGGAGTCTGCTTGGGATTCTCTCTCTCCCTCTCCCTCTGCCCTTCCCCCACTCGTACATGTGCACTCTCTCTCTCAAATAAATAAATCTTTAAAAAAAAATAAGTTTAAAATTCACTCAGGATAATCACTTACTGTACCAGATATTGACATTCAATCTTTGATACATTTTTCTATTAAAAAAAATCTTTTAGGGAAAGGCAGGTTTCATTTGATATTTTAAAATACTTAAGAGTTAAAGTACTTTTTTAAAAAATACAACTTAATGGTATTAGTTAATAAATAAGTAACAAAATAATAATCTCCCATATCTTTAAAATCTCTAATAATTACAAGGTTAGAATTCTGTATGAGGTAAAATAAGAATTATAACTTTGATATAAAACCTGAATTCCACACTTATGAAAGACATAGGACTAAAGAAAAAAAAAACAACACTCAAATATTTTATTTTCAATCTTGATTTAAATGTAGCTTGATAGTTACGAACTATGATTCTCTCGAGAGAACTGAGTCAATTAAACTAAAGCTCTCCACAGATTTATACTCCATGGGAAGTACACTAAGCTATTCCTACCAGCAACAGAATGACTCTTCATTGCAAACTCTTGTTCAACTTTCAGAGGCAAGACTAACAGCAACTCTAAGCATTCTCTAGATGATTTGCTGGGTTTCTATATATGACACTTCCACCTTGTAAAAAGAACAGACCCATCCAGGCCCAGGTCAACAACTCATTAATGTTATATTTTCTCCCAGAACATGTTCAACCTATGAAGGCAGAACATGTGGCTCAGGTTGTATTGCTTCTTCAACATTCCTAAAAGATTTTCTTTCGCACATAAATTTGGATATTTTATTTCCAATGTGTATATTTATATTCTAGTATATATAATTCTAATACAACTTATATTTAATTCAACATAATATTCTAATACATTTTATATTCTTCTTTTTAAGTAGGCTCCACACTGGGCATGGAGCCCAATGTGGGGCTTGAACTCGTGACCCTGAGATCAAGACCTGAGCTGAGATTAGGAATCAGTCAGATGCTTAACCAACTGAGCCAGCCAGGCACCCCGAATACATTTTATATTCTACTGTATAATTCTAGTAAAACAGTTCTCTTCTCAAAAACAAAACTAACAAAAAACGTAAAGACCCATTTCAGCCAACCAAACCACAAGACACCTAATCATGACAGCACCCACACTAAAGGTACCACAGTTGGCAATGAAGACACTCTGAACCAAGCATTTGGGGAGGAGTTTTCTTACTGGCAAGGATTCTCCTTCCCACGATGTTCTTGTTAGCAGTACTTTCCTCATCGCTCTGCCAGAGTTTCTATCAGCAAGAATTTCTTGGCAGTAAACTCACAATTTCCACCCACCAAAGGAAACTGAAAGAACCAAAGGCAACAACCAGCAACTTGAGAATTTTAACGTTGTTGTCTACCACAGTCCAGTAAATTGATTAAATTTCCATGTTACTAAATGTAAGAGAAAGCCACATTAAGTCCATTCAAGCCACAAACCAGTTTTCCTGTGTTTTGGATACAAACACTATTACCCCATCTATCTTAAGAGCTGACAACAAAACTCCCAGTTTCTGTGCATTTCTATAAAAATCTCCTTTCACAAAAACGAGTAATTTCAAGTTTGCAAAGAATTTTAGTATTTGTTTCTAGTGTCTTAGTAAATGCTATTATAAAAAGGAGAACAAGTTGCCCCCAAATAACTGAGGGATATGTTTCAAAGCTTTTGTAAATAGCATTTGTGCATTGTTTTACATTTTAATTGCCCTCTTACACACATTACCTACTCTGATGTGTACAGCAACACTGTGAGGTAAACAAGAGGAACTTACCCACAGTTCACAGTTGAAAAGCCCAGCTCATACAGTTTAAGTGTCCAAGATTACATGAGTAGAAAATGAAATAACCAAAACTCAGAACACAAGTTTTCTGTTTTTCTCATACCACACTGACTGTGTGTAAAGTGGAGCTCAGAATTTGAAATCTATCTTCCCACAAAAATAATATGGTACATGGTGGTTTGGAGTCTAAACTAATCCACAAAGACCTCTTATTCACAAAGACTGAACTATTGAAAAGTAGTACAACGCTATACAGCTAAAAATGGATTTGTGCGGACTGACCTGAGCTCCTAACTTACACAGACAACACCTCTTTAGTAATAAATATAACCTATACCACAGAGAAAAGATCTTCTTGTATAAACGATTGGCCAATCTTCCCAATGCCCATCCTCTGAAGAAGGAGCTAGACCATTCAGAGCAAGAATGGAGTGCAGAGCCACAAACACATGCCCTTCCTTCTTTCTGGTCCCAGTGGCCATTGTTTCTCCCCACCAGTGGAGATAAAATACAGCAGCTTCGGAAATAGTGTTTGCTCTCTGGGATTCTTGCAGTAGTTCACTGTCAGTCCCAAGTAGAAGCTGTTTATTCAAACAGATAAGCTCTGTGTCAGGTGTGTTAAGTCCCAAGTATCTAGAGCTGGCATGGTGAACAAGTTTTAGAGCACTCCAATGGGAATGATTCAGATTAGAATGGGGCTCAGGGGCAGGAAGGGTGGATGGGAGATGCCCATCACAGGCATGTAGGCACGGTTATTCAGGAAAATTCTTCTTTATTTTATACCCAAGTTAGAGAAAGTGATGAAATCAGAAAGAAGTGACTGCATTTTTTTTAGATATATTCATTTTATTTGCTCAAAATAAAAGAGGAATCTGTACTTCTCCATCACTCCATAGAAAATCCAGAGGATCAGTTAAGTACCAGGACAGTTAGTATAGAGGAAAGAACCTTGGAGAGCTCATACTTATCCACCAGGCATTCACTCCTATCAAACCCCCACGAAGGCTTTCCAGGACACCCACTACCCCCACATCCAGGCTACATGCCTCTCTGATACAGCCTCGCCCCATGTAAGCCCACAGCATCATGTACAGCATTCGTCTCATGAGATTATAGCTGTTCAAAGAAAGGACTAAAGAATCAGAAATCACAGATTCTGTAGGTAATTCTTTTCTTAAAAAAAAAAAAAAGATTTATTTATTTGAGAGAGAGAGCACACGCACAAAAAAGGGGGGGAAGGGCAGATGGAGAGGGAGAGACAGAATCTCAAGCAGATTCCACCAAGAGCAGAGCCCAAAGGGAGGCTTGATCCCACAACCATGGGATCATGACCTGAGCCAAAACCAAGAGTCTGACACTCAACCGAGCCACCCAGGTGCCCCTAAATAGTCTTTTCAATTATGTGAATTTAGCTAATTAACTTCTCTGAGTCTCATCTTTTTCTTAGATGAAGAGATGGAACTAATTTTTTTTTTTCAAACTACCACCAGGCTTCATTGCTCAAAATGCAAGCTAAACACTGAGAGTAAATGAGGACCCCAAAAAGACAGAGTCTAGATCCATGGAGGCAGGAGTGGGACTGGTGGGATGTTCCTTGCAAGGCAGCACTCCACACTGGGGGAGACCAAACTAATTTCTTATGGATCCCCCAGTTATAGAACCCCATTCAAGATAAAACTATACCAAATCATAGCAAGGTTCTTCATAAGACTGCAAAGTAAGTGGCACAGAGTATATAGTCAAAAAGCATTTGAAGAATACATTGGTGTTTTTCCCTGTTTCTATTCACAAGTAACCTGGATAATAGGCAAATCTGTCTCATTTTCAGTACTTACTTCCACAGTCTTTAATATCTATAGTGGCAAATGGCATGTCTATCAGAGAATCCATAGCATTAGCTTCAAATTCTTCTGACGTTTCTTTTTCTCTTGATACATTTTCACACTCACTGGAATTTATTCCTCCTTTATCAAAAAGAAAAATGTATTATTTAACTTATTTTTTAAAATTATATCCTAAACTAAAACAAGTCAGCCAAATTCAATATAAATTAACATCTGTTGAGAAATGATACTTGTATTCAAATATATTGTAAAGCTATATAAACATTATTTATACCATATTCTATATTTCTATAAATGCACTTTTATGTAAAACAGCTTTTTTTTTTTTTAAAGATTTTATTTATTTATTTGAGAGAGAGAGAATGAGAGACAGAGAGCATGAGAGGCAGGAGGGTCAGAGGGAGAAGCAGACTCCCTGCCGAGCAGGGAGCCCGATGCGGGACTCGATCCCGGGACTCCAGGAT
>NC_058410.1:32785851-32792020 GCF_002201575.2 Neomonachus schauinslandi
GGAGCCCGATGCGGGACTCGATCCCGGGACTCCAGGATCATGACCTGGGCCGAAGGCAGTCGCTTAACCAACTGAGCCACCCAGGCTCCCTATGTAAAACAGCTTTAATAATTTTCTGAAGCACAGTGTTCAACTTGGGGTCAGATGAACACTGAGTTAATCAACAATCCCTAAGATCTTTTACAGCTATTTTCTTAACTCTAAAACTACATTTTTCCCACATACTTTTGAAAACAAATCAACAAAGTTCTGTCAGTCTCCTTCACATTTTTAACAATATCATGTATGTGTTTTCATTTGTACAAGTTCTGACCTTTGTTTTTTTCAACAAAGACTTTTAAATTTTTTCTCTCCATTATTCTATTAACATTGGAAATTCATGGCTCCAAATATGCATGGTTCTAAATATGCTTTCCTAGAAATTCAATGATTAAAAAGCAAAAGATTTTATAGTTCTCCGGACAGCCCTGAACTATTTGCTAATATTAAAGACATGTGTTAATATTAAAGCCACATTTCACACGTGGTCTCCGTTTTCTGTTATGGGTGGAACAATCACACACCTTGGGTGGAGGTTAAGGGAAAGAGGGTGTCTGTTTAAACCGATAAAATTGCTAAATGTATCAGTAGGTGGTCCTCCCAGCACCATTATTTTCCATGCTTTTATTGACAGAACACAAACGTTGTCTGAACTAGGACTGAACAAAATCTTGGGGTAACTGTGTAAGTTTTACCCTATGTATTTACTACAGACTAATTTACCGTTAAAGATATTAATGAAGTCATTTAATTCCTTCTGTTGTTGTAACCCTCTATTTCCAAATATAATACATAAACCACGTGCCATTAAGAATATGGCTTACAACATACAACATAATAACTATCATGAAAAGTAATAGTAAACATGTACACCAAAAAATCTAAATTTTTATTGCAGTTTGAGTGATCTCTATTCTCACACACACCACACACACGCACACCACACACACGCACATTTTCTAGATAAAAGCAAAAAAAAACAACAAAAAGATTTATATATAAATTAGTCATGTTCGATACCAAAACAAAGAAAAAAAGTAATAGTACATTCTTAATAATGATACTATTTATTTATCAAGTATGAGTGCCTGGCAAACAGTGTTCAACAAACATTAGTTTACTATGAGCCTAATCACAGACTTACAACTATCTGAAATATGCGAAAACAAGTAAATGTTTCCTCTCTATTTTTATGTCTGCACTGAAAAATATAAATGCAGTTTATACCTAAACAAAATACATCAATACATATCTTGTACCTTTGGGCACATGCAGCTACTCATAAAGAATCATCACTGACCATGAAGCCTACACTTGAAAAGGTAGCAACAAAGAGTATTTGGGCAGTTAAATATGCACAGAGCCGAATGAAAATCAGAACAAAATGAAATAAACCCAACTTTTGTTTTTCTCTATTGTATTCCTAATCTGAGAACTTATTACTAAGTTCTGAAGATCTAATGTACAGCATGGTTACTGTAATTAATACTGTACTATATACCTGAAATGTGCTGAGAAAGTAGACCTTCAGCATTCTCACCAAAAAAAAAAAAAAAGTAACTATGTGAGGTGATGGATGTTAATTAACTCGACTGTGGCAATCATCTCATAATATATACTTATAAAAAATCATTACACTGTACACTTTACATATATACAGTTTTATTTGTCAATTACATCTCAATAAAGCTGGGAGGAAAAAAAGAACTCAGTGATATGAAATTGGCCCATTAACACTGGCATTTCAATTGTAGCCCTCAAGTCCCTGTGCCCCTCAGAAACATACTGGATTCCTGGCAATACGCGGAATGGCCTAAGAGGCTGACCTCCGTGCTCTAACCACATACTGTGAAGGCAAAAGGAAGACTTGAACGGCATGATGAATTAAATCTTGTCATTTTTTAAATGAAAAAAGTTATTGAAATACTTTTAGTTTATCTTGAGCTCCATTAACCAATAGTTAGAGAACAAGTGCTCTGTGGATCACTCTGGCTATACCAAAAGCAGACTCAGGAAGGGACAATGGTCACTGGGGACAACAGTGGCATTTGGATAATGATGCAAGGCAAGCTGGCCTTATAAGAGAAAGGGTTTGGTACCAGAAATTAGGAGGCAGATATTCTAGTGTTGTGTGCTGCCACCTCACTAACTGTGTGACCCCAGGCAATTCATAGGAACTCTCCAGGCCCCACTACGTATCTCCTCTTCTAGATGACATCGTTGTCCTGGTTAAAAAATTCTAAATCCTGGCTGCACTTTAGAATCACCTGGAGCTTTTTAAAATTACCAGTGTCTGGGTCCCACTCCAGGCCTATCAAATTGGAATCTCTGGATATCAGAGTAGCTGCGGGTATTTTCTTGAAGCCTCGCAGGGTGATTCTAATGTGCAATGGAAGTCGGAAAACCACTGCTCCCAAAGATCCCCCTTCATTTCTTCCGAACTTCAATCTTCACCAGACCAAGAGATTATGTTAAGAGTTGAGAATAATCAGGGCGCCTGGGTGGCTCAGTTGGTTAAGCGACTGCCTTCGGCTCAGGTCATGATCCTGGAGTCCCTGGATCGAGTCCCGCGCCGGGCTCCCTGCTCAGCAGGGAGTCTGCTTCTCCCTCTGACCCTCCCGACCCTCCCCCCTCTCATGCTCTCTCTCTGTCTCTCTCTCTCAAAAAAATAAAAAATCTTAAAAAAAAAAAAAGAGTTGAGAATAATCAACTTAAAAGTAAAAACTCAGATCAGATGTTTCCTGTTAGGGAAAACTTTCCTGATTCCCAGCTCAGGGCTGAGTTAGGCAATCCCATCTCCTTCCCAGGACCTAGTGCTTCCTCCAGTCACAGGACAAATACATGCAGGCGTCCATTTGTCAGTCTTCTCCATCAGACACTAAGTTACAGCGATCATATAATCTACCACCCAAACTGGGACACCTGTGAAAGTGAAAGGGGGCACTTTTCATAATTACACCCCCATCGATAAGTACGGCCCCCCTAGTCTAAGTTCCTTAAGTGCCACGTCTTATCCTCATTTGATTCCTCAATGCCTAGTACAGTGTTCAGCTCACAGCTGGTGATCAATACATTTGTACTGCATGACTGGATACAGGTAAGCACACATTTGAGAGTGGTTAATAATCACTCCAGTTACACTGTAGTACCGCTATGCCAATGCCCAAGAAAACTCATTCCTGGTGTTTAAATGGCAGCTTCAGCACATCACAGATTCTCATTTTCACAGGATGATGAAGGAAAGGTACTATTATCCCATTTGACATAAAAATAAAAGGTGAAGGATATTAGTACTTGCTCAGTATCATTCTCCATCTTGTCAAATAAAACATATATAAACTCTTGAATGCAATGTTATGTCAAAATCAACAGTCTAGAACTTGAAATACAAACTTTGTTCCATGAAACTACAGAATAATAGAAACAATTTGGTAGGTATGAATTATTAACTCAGAAAAAAGAGAATGCCACTCCCAAATAACGCTTCAAAAATTGCTGGTCATTCTCTAGCACAATGTTTCTCAACAGAGTTCAAATCTGGAAGCCTTCCTCCAGTTCTCTAAGCTCCACTGTTTGGGCGAAGGTGACAGACGGGATTGAAAGACATCCATCGTAACTGCACTTTCTTTCTACAGAAGCTGGAAGTATGTTGCTTTTGAAAAACTGCCTTAAAATAACGGACTCTTAAATAAAGCATTTAAACCATAAAATGGTCATTTTGAGTACTAAAAATGTGGTCTAACTAGAGTCAAAATAAAATTCTATCTTTTGCACAAATCCAAACAAAACGACAGCTAACACTTAAGTATGTAGTAACAGTAGGCAGAGCTGGAAGCACGGTATAGATAATGACTCATTTAATCCATACAACCATGCTATCAGGGAGGTACTATTAACTTACTGATTTTACAGACTAGCCAATTAAGTAACTTGCCCGAGGTTACAGCTAAGTTTGGGGTTGGAATTTGAATCCTGTCACTCTACTGTCAAAACTTCTTTTTCTGGCCACACACCCCACTGCCTCTCAACATCCGTAGTTTATGGAGCTGTAAAGTGAGGGAATGCTTTCAGAAAACACTCTGAAGCTATGAAAATGTTCTTCTTACTAACATATCTGTATCTATCACATATGCTGACCCAGACTCACCACAGCTTTGTTTAAAGGAAAGTGGAACAACTTAAATGCCCAGTAACAGAGAAATAAATGAAGCATATTCACTCTAATGACAACTACGAATAATGGCTATAAAGACTGCAACAACCGAAAAAAGTTTATAACAAATACTGACTTTTTAAAAAGCAAATACAACATTGCATATCTTCTGTCATTACAATTATATACACAAAGTCTAAAGGATATAAATTATTTCTAATGCTGACCTAGCTGTACTCAAAATATTTGTATTCTTCCTCATTCTGTTATTCCAATATTTTATTTATTTACTTATTTGACAGAGAGACACAGCGAGAGAGGGAACACAAGCAGGGAGAGTGGGAGAGGGAGAAGCCGGCTTCCGGAGGAGCAGGGAGCCCGATGTAGGACTACATCCCAGGACCCTGGGATCATGACCTGAGCCAAAGGCAGACGCTTAACGACTGAGCCACCCAGGCACCCCTATTCCAATATTTTAAATAGAATATTACTTTTATAAAAAGAATTAATGCATTTAAAATATATTATAAAACCGTACATTAAGTATACACTACTATTCAAATATATGTGCACTTCAGCAAATGACTTTAAAGACAGGCCAACAGACGAAAAAAGGACAGTTTTGCTTTCTGTCACACAAAATGCAAGCTTCCTATTTGGATAATAAAATGTGACTTCATTAAGCAAGACTCCTCTGTTCACTCTACTAGGTATATCTGGGAGGTATGCTCCCCAAGAACCAATGGAAAGGGTCACTGCCGTCCATGCTAGTGAGGGCCTAGCCACTAAAAATAGCAGCATCTTACATCTAGATAAGTGTTGAGCTGTGTGATAATCAACAAGTCAGCTTTGGTTTCCTCTTCATAAAAAGAGAACAAAAATACAATCCACTACTAGAAAGAAATGGACTTAATACTGGGTGAAAAGGAACATAGGGAGACAGTAAACTCCAAAAACATCTTAAGCTTTGCCAACCAAGTATGAGTAAGGAAAAAGACCCAGATAATGCTACCAGTATCCTGAACTTCAAGGCCACACACGAAGCACAGAGCCAGGGTGTGGGTCTCCTTTCTCCCTGATAATCCCCCACCCACCCACGAGTCTTAATCATTCATTCCCATAATGATTGTACACCTATTTCTATTCGCTAACGGCTATCATGTAACACATTTTAACATTTTGAGGCTCTTTCTCTTTTTATGCGTTTATACCACAAAAAGTGTCTCGCAGATGAGCGTCTTTTCTCTAATTGGTTTTTGGTCTCTTCCACCCCAAGTCCAACCCCTCACTAGCTCCACCCACAAAGTTCCGTTCACAATAATGCTGACCTAAGCTGGAAATGAATTCTGGACCCTACTACAGATTTGGCGCCAGTTTAAAAGAGGTCATTTCCACACCTAGAATAAAATCCTAAATGAAACAGCGCGGTGGCTCAGACCTTTAAGGTCTGGGATCGACAACGAAAACCGAGACTTTTCTGGGTTTCATTGACCACACAAACACCATGGGGGTGGGGGGGCTTGAAATTGGAACTGAAGGTCACAAGATCAGAAAGGGGGAAACAAAAGTGAAACCTGGGGCAGGTCTGCACCCCTCGCCTCCCGCCACACCAAGAGCGCGCGCAGTGGAACGGTGGGTTCCAGGCAGCTCGGAGGACGCCAGGTTGCACTAGGCTCCTCGGCGCGGCCCGGAGTCCCGCCGCCACTGACGGAGAGGAGACCCCGAGCGCGGAGGACGTGAGGTCGCGCTCCCCGCGCTGGGGACGCCGGCGGGGCGGCGAGGCCCGGCCCTCCCCGAGGCTGAGCGCTGAGCGGGGACCCACGGCCCGCGGCTCCGGCCGCCCCACCCGGCCCGCTCGGCAGCCCGGGCTCACCGGCTCCGGGGCGCTCCATGGCGGCGGCGCTAGCGGACAGCGCGTCTGGGCTGGCGGTGGCGGCGGCTGCCAAGCGCTGCGGCCCAGAGGTGGGCGCGAGGCGG
>NC_058410.1:32792420-32810254 GCF_002201575.2 Neomonachus schauinslandi
CTTCATCTAAAACTAATGATGTAATGTATGGGGATTAACATAAGAATAAAAAAAAATCACTTTGTGAGGGTGACATAAATTTCCATTTGTAAAGATGTTCCCCAATTCCGGAAGAGGTAGAAATCCTATCAGCAGAGAAGAGTAACTCATATCTGCATAATGAACCTTATTAAACAACCTTTATTTACCAGACATTTCCTAGTCACCACCTGAAAGCAAAGTCTTAGTATTTCCAAGTGCATAGAGGTTACTCAATGAATAGTTGTTGAATGAATGAAACTTTTATAAGCATCAGATCTGTTTAAATACTCAGATTTGTCAAAAAAAGAAAGCAACACACCCAAATAAATTTCATAAAAAAGAAACAGTATCATAAGTAATAATGTCCTAAAGCTTCACAGCCTAAGGCAAAAAAACAGCTGACGCTGACATTAACATGTGAGTGTTAATTGCTAAATGAACCTACCTGCTCTAGCAAGAACTCTGGTGAAATACCTCCAAAATACATCTGGGGTTCTAAATGGTGTCTGACATCGCTAATGAATCTTCCAGGCTGCCTTTGCCTCTCTGAGCCCCTCCGGTTCAGTCTCCTTTCCAGGAAGCTCTCAGTCCTCACCAGACATCGGCTGATTGGTGGTTCACCTGGCCACGTGGATCGTCTCAGTCCTCAGGGTTACAATCTCTTGCAAATGAGAACACCAGTTTTCCCCCGTGCTTTACATTCTGCTTGGCGGTGTTGAGAGAGAGGCGGAGACAGAGACAACAGACCCAAAATGGAGTCACTTATGCTAAGTGTCACGTAAGTAAACCAGCACTTCATATCTAACCTAATGACAATTTCAACCTCTTCCAGTAAAGTAATCTTAAACCAGTAAATTTGGAATTTCTTGGTCAGCACTAGTGAGGTAATCCACCTGATAGACCCCTTCTATCCCCCAAAGAAAGATAATGTAATCTGCCCTTTCCTTGTCCCTGCCCTCTTTTGACTATAAAAGTCTCACATTTTGTTCACCTATTTAGAGCTCCTTTTTATTTGCTAGGTGATATGCTGCCCCTTTTGATGAATCATTGAATAAAGTCAATTTGATCTTCAAATGTATTCAGTTGAATTTTGTTTTTTAACAATGGATAAGGTGACACAGAAGATTATTTGGACCTCTGAGAGATAATTCATTGAGATAGCATGTTCCTTTTGTTAAAAACAAGACAACAGGCCCAAAACAGAATCACTTATGTCAAGCCCCACATCACCAAACCAAGACTTAATTATAGTTTCAACTGTCCTAGAAATGGAATCTTAAACCAGTCAGTCAGGAGTCACCTGATCAGCACTAGTTAAGGAATCTGCCTGATAGATCCCTGCCACCTCCTCAAGGAAAATAACCTTGCAAGAATCCACACAGTTTTTGTTCCTAGTATAACCTCCTTGTTCCCATCCCTTCTGCTCATAAGAGTCTTTCATTTTGTACAGCTCCCCATCCAGAGCTCCTTCCTCTCTGCTAGATTAGATGCCACCAGCTTCAAAACAATGTTTGCTCAAATAAACTTAAAAATTTAATATGACTCAGTTTATCTTTTAGCAGTTCACACGTACAGCCTTTTTCTCCCCAGAGGACAATGTACAGTGACAAGAGAACTGGATTGGAAGGGTTCCAGTTCAAGCTGCAACAACACTCCTGGGCTCCCACCCTCTCTGACCTTCAGGGCCTGCTGCTGAATTGGCTCATGCATCTGGCCAACTCCTTGGTTCTCTTTTGGGTTATGGTCTCATCCCCATGCATTTCTACCAAAACAGTTATTGCTGCTTTAGTTTTTGTCCTAGAAGTTTCTTTGGTCCTCCCAATAAACTACATCTACAAATGGTTATCAAAGAAAATGAAGTCACACAGTTCCACAAGACAGAGCCAGTTATCAGTAGAAAGTCAACTGCGGCCCTTGGTCATCCAGGGCAACTCAGGAGGACCTTTCATTTTGTTGGATGAGAAATGTGTGTTTAACAATAAAACATGTATGCTTTTAAATTAATGTTTGAGTATAACATTTGTTTAAGAAATCACTGTTCATTACATTAAAAAGAATAATAAAGGGGACAAAGGGAGGCCACGTTTCTTACATTTAAAAAAATCATCACACCTATTTAATAATAGATTTATTTCAGAAGCCAGTCACAATTAAAAGGTCTGAAAAATTAAATGTCAAGAAACAACATTTTAAATTATTTTAAATATTTCTGACTTCAAATTTCTAATTTTGTTTTAAGATTTTATTTATTTATTTGACAGAGAGAGACACAGCAAGAGAGGGAACACAAGCAGGGGGAGTGGGAGAGGGAGAAGAAGGCTTCCCGCCGAGCAGGGAGCCCGATGTGGGGCTGTATCCCAGGACCCTGGGATCATGACCAGAGCCGAAAGCAGATGCTTAACCGACTGAGCCACCCAGGCGCCCCTCTGATTTCTAATTTATATATGTAACTTGTGTTGTTTTATACAATTTTTAAGTTCAGGAAAACTCATGGAATAACATTTAAAATTAACTATAACATATCAAGCAGAAGTATATCTCTCTAGATATAGACATACATACACACACGTGTGCTATAGCATATATTTTATAAATATAGAATAATATTGCATCTGGCCTTGTAACCTGCATTTTTCCTTGCAATATATTGTGACTAATTTCACAGTCATTAAATATTCTTTTATACCATAATTTCAATGGCTGAATATTAAATCTTTATACAAATGTGTTTCCTGGAGTATGCAATATTCATTCATCCTGTCTATCTCTGCTACTCCATCAGCTTTCTCTGCTTATATGTGTTATGTGGACAAGCACTGAGGTTCATGCGAGGGGGCCCATACTTGGGAGGTTCCCTAAGCTGCTGACACATACTTGCTCTATTGGAAAGGTACAGAGACAAGTACCCCTGTCTACAGATGTCTCATGTACACCTAATGCCTCATGATTATTAGATACCTCTTGGTCCTTCCATCCCTTTTAACATGCGTCTACATTTAACAGATACATGCTTCCTTTCTCACCATTCATCTGTATATAATACATCTTCATTCATTCATCTTTTCTTCTATAACAGAAGAAACAATTACAACAGTTTCCTTTTCTTAACGGATCTGAATATTCTTCTATATCAGATCTGAAATGCAAGTGCATCTTGCAAATCTAACAAAATTCTCTAATCTGCTGCCATTTTAGCAAAACTTTCTAACTCACCTTGGATTTCAATTTAGCATTAGAAAATCTCCACAAAGCCTGACCTTAACTTCTGGGTTGTATTTAATTCTCCTAGCACTGAATAACTCCTACTCTGTTTCCAAGGTAACAATAAAAGGAAAATGTTGTTTACCCGTCTAGATACTCTTGGTTTTAAGATTTGTACTTTTCCCACCCACTTAGCTCCTTATTAAAACTCCTCATTGTGGGGGGTGCCTGGGTGGCTCAGTCCGCTGAGTGTCTGACTCTTGATTTCAGCTTAAGTCATGATCTCAGGATCCTGGGATTAAGCCCCCTCATCAGGCTCCGAGCTTAGCAGGGAGTCTGCTTGAGGATTCTCTCCCTTTCCCTCTGCCCCCTCCCCCTGATCACGTGCACTCTCTCTCTCTCTAAAAAAATAAATAAATCCTTAAAAAATAAAAATTGAAAAAAGATAAAACTCCTTTACTTGGAATGTATCTTTGTATTCACCCTTGCTCTTCCTAATTCCTTCAAAGTTAATTATTTATTTAATATAAATAAATTAATGTGTGTGTGTGTGTGTGTAGAAGGGAACTGCAGAAATGGGGTCCCTTTGGCTATGTGTTAATCTAAAGGCTTCAGCCCCACCTGGCCTATCCTTAGGGCCAATAAGTGTCCTCACCTTCCTTTTCCCTCCCTGGAGTTTTTTGTTGACAGCCCTGACATCTGAATTTCCACAGCAGGTTTCCACAAAAGTCACTGCCTTCCCTTCCTTCCCAAGAACTCTCACCACATATATTATAGGTGGAGTGCCCAACAGTCCTGGTTTGCCAAGGACTGTTCATTTTTAGCACTGAAAGTCTCATGTCCAAGGAAACCCCTCAGTCCTAAGCAAACAGAGACAATTGTCACCCTAATACAGATCAAAAGAAATGAGATAATGTGTCCAAAGGATAAAGATTTCCTGAGAGAGCCAGGGAAAGCTTGGAAGAGGAGGTAATATTTGAGACCAGGTCTGAAAATGAGTGGAGTGAGAGAGTTAGAGCATAGGGGGTAACACATTCCAAGCTGGAAGTCAGGACTGTGCAAGTAGGTACGAGAGAGTGGGTCTACCAGTTTGACTGGTTCAGAGGTCTGGGAGATAAGGCTGGAAAATTAGGTTGGGACCAGATTATAGAAGGTCTTAAATGCCAGGATAAGCAATCGGGACTTTATTACATAAGAATTGGGATTTGCTAAAGACTTCTGACCTTGGAACTGACATGGTGAATGATGGCTTCAGAAAGACACATCTCTTATGTCTGTGTAGGATTTACTGGAGAAGGCAGAGAGAGTCAAAGCCCCAAGTCTAGCTAGTTCACTGTGGTACTGTAGTCATCAAAGAATGAGAGGCAGAGACTTGAACTAAGGTGTTGGCCCAGAAATGAAATGGAAATGCTAGATTTAAGAGATTGCAAGACAAGCCCTGGCAAAACTTAGCAAACAATAATGTGGAGAAAGAGAAAATTGGTTGGCACCAAGACATTAGAAGTGGGGTGAGTTCTCAGAGCAATCCAGAATGAAGTGGATGAATGAGAAGTGAGAGGATGGAGAGGAGCAAGTTGAGGGAGCAAGATGACAGTAAGTGTGTGGGGGGTAATGCAACCCTTCTCCTC
Organism: Neomonachus schauinslandi; assembly: GCF_002201575.2. Classification (NCBI taxonomy): domain Eukaryota; kingdom Metazoa; phylum Chordata; class Mammalia; order Carnivora; family Phocidae; genus Neomonachus; species Neomonachus schauinslandi. Next base: position 32,797,271 of record NC_058410.1, read on the forward strand.
ATGCCTCAGGCATCTTGAGTAAAATCAATAATTAAATCCATCAGTTTTAAGTGTGAGCGATTTCGTTGTAGAAACCAAAGAGAAGGCTGAGGAACACAGAGCACATGAGGACAACTTGCTTAGAGGCTGGGAGGGTCCTATGGTTGTACGTGCGTAAGAATTTGCAGCAATTGTACATGGGTGGTGGGACTTTCATGTTCCACCAGAATTTGAGCAGTTTCACTAGCTTTTGAGGGGTGGGAGTGTCATTCAACTCCGTTCCATTTAAATGCCCATGGGAAGGAACTAGTAGAGAGAGATACAGTAAAGGAATAAAACCGGTTAAGTAATATTAGGAGTATAACGTCAGAACAAGATGAAGGCACTGATCTTAGATAAGAGAAATAGGAAGGATTGGTAGGATAGATGGATTCCGTTAAGTTTTTGGATGGGGCTGTGTCAAGGGAGTTACTTTCTAATGCTGTCATGAAAATAGGTGGTGGAATCATTTGCTGGGAGGAGAAGACATGAAGGAAGAATTTGGGTGATTTAGAAGTTTTAGAGACATACAAGTGGTCATTGAAACTATGGGTTTGTTTGAGGACACCCAGGGCGAGTGTATGGAGTTAGGAGATGATGGATAGAACACTTTCATTGTCTTTGCGATTACAATCAGAATCTTTTTTTTCCTTTGAATACATTTCATCAGCTTCCTGAATTACTACATACTTATTACACTTCTTCCTTTCCAGGTAAAAATAAGAAATAATCACCATAAGAATATATTCATCAAGAACGTGATTCTTTTTCTTCAATCAAATGAAATGGGATCATTTAATATTATGAGGAATGTACTAGTTTGTATCATTACTTAGAGATAATAATGTTCTTATATTGTTGGTCTTGAGATAATCTCTATTTTTATACACTAAAGCAGTTGGTACTTCTGACCATGTTTTGGTCACATGCCAATTGTGAGATTAGGCTTAACAGCTCTAATTAGGCTTCCTGAATTTTATTAGTGCTGGGAATTTGTTTCTCATCTGATAGTTTATCCTATAAGATTTAGCTCAAAACCACATGTTTTCTTGGCTATTTTTTGTATCATATAAATCATGTCAACCATCATGCTTTCCAATAGACCATTTTGCGTTAGTGATTTCTTGTTGTTACTTTCTGGTAAGATCTTCTGAATACTGAAATGAAAGTGTTACAAGCTATGTCAGATTCTACTTTGTAGGTCATCGGGGCTAAATATTATTTGTTGGTTTCACTGTCCTCTTAATGTGCTTGAAGGTATTGATGTGGTTTATGTTTGAACTTCTCCTTGTCCATTTTAAATGCATGTTATGATTCTTTTTCAGCAACCTAGTAACAGATTATATTAATAGGATATTAATACCTGGGTTAGCAGATTTCACATCTTTCCAAATTTAATCACCTTATTGCTTACTTGGCATAAGTATTCCTCATTTTTCAGTTGTGTAACTGATATTTAAAACAATATTACACAAGATGGCACTAGCAAGACTAATCTTATTTGCATGCCCATCAGAGTATAGTTGGCAATTATATTATGTGGTTTTCTTTGAATCCTGTATCAATTAGATGATATAAGGAATGAAAAAAATAGAAAAAGTTTTAAAGTGCCGGAAAGAAATAGAATCAGAGTTGGAGGAAACTTGAGTCTCTTTTCCCTGACACAGTAAAGGATTTCCTTAGTGATAGTCATCTATTTTAATATATTCACTACCTAACAGCCCTTTGCTTAAATATTATGTGGTTTCAAATAAAAAAATATCTTTTATTTTCTGTTGACCTAGCTATATGATGAAAGAAAGCCAAAATAACTATAACCAACAAAACTGCAAAAATCCCCTCATCCTAAGGTGTCAACCCAAGGTCCTCTGACTTTCAATCTTTATCATTTTGTAGTAACACAGTACATTTTCTAAATATAATTTCTCCATATAAATAATATACAATAGTTTATGCCACCTTTTTCTTTAATATTTTTCCAATAGCTATTTAAAAATATCTATTATATATCGATATTTTATATATATATATATTTTTTTATATATATAGCATAATTTGCACCATGGTATGATGTTTTGTGGTATTATGCCAGTCCCTAAATCTTGATCATTTTGACAACACTACAGAAAAGTTCAAATATCCTTGGACTTTTTTCCCCTTTCATTTGTATTATTTTCTTGATGCATACATCAAAAGTAAACTTACCAAGTTAAGAGAAACTTGTTTGATTTTTAATGAATTTTATTAGTAATATATCAGATTGTTCTACAGGTTAAAGAAAAAAAGATAGTGTAAAGGCAAGGTATCTGCTCCCCAAAAGCCCTCACTGTATTGAATTTACTATTCATTTGGTACTTTCCAAATGTTTACAGTTGCTTTTCTTTTTTTTTTCCTTCCCCTATTTTTTTTAAAAAGTAAGCTCTGTTCCCAACATGGGGCTTGAACTCATGACCCGAGATCAAGAGTCAGCTCATTCTACCTACTTACGCCAGCCAGGTGCCCCTACAGTTGTACTTCTCAAATCATCAGCAATATTGAAATTTTTCTAATAGTCAAATACTTATCAAGTGCCTAATATTTTGCCAAAAATTCACTGGATTCTGTAAATAGGCATCCTCATCCATACATAGCATAGTGGAATGGTTAAGAGCATGGACTCTGAAAGCTGGTTTGCTATCCGTGATGAGATTTTGAGGCTGATTTCTCATACAGTTAAGATTGCCTACCAAATTAAGTACAAGTTCTGTTATGCATTCAAAGCCACCACTATTCATTTCTATACACTCTTTTCTAGTGCAATATTTGGGACATGCTTATAGTAAAAAATTATTCATTGTTTATCTGACATTCAAGTTTAACTGGGCATTCTCTATTTTATTTGGTAAACCTGGCAACCCTACACATAGGTAGCTTGAATTTGGCCTCAAACCCCCATAAGGACTTGCTTAAGGTTATGAAGTCTTAGGGAATTTTTTCCCCCATTTTCCCAGGGCAAAGGTTGAGACAGGTAAATTTGCAAGATCTTCTTCTTTAGGATAGATTCATTTCTTGCTCACTCATACTGATAGCGTTGCCTATTAGAATCTCAAATCTATGGAACAATCTTGCATAGCTCCTTAGCTGTATCTGCTATCTTCTGCATATTGTGTAATTTGCAAAATGTACACTCAAAGGTCCCTTAGGTTGATCATAAGGGTGAACATCAGCTTTACAGATCATTTGTCTTTCAGGACTCTTTTTCTTTTCCTTTTTTTGTTGTTTCTATAGATCCCTTAATGTTCTGCCAACTCTGTGAAACATTTAAAGATATTTTTACATAGTTCATCCAATATTTCTAGTTGGTTTTGGCAGCAAGGGATCAAGGAGAAAGTGTTGTGAGGGGAGAGTAATTCAGATACCTCAAATGATATTCTACCAGAACTAGATGTCCTTCAATCCTTTGTTCTTGCTAACTCTGAAATCTGGTATCCTCTGTCTCTCTCAAGTTTTCATATTCTTTACCAGTCAATGGGTCTAGCCCAGAGTAGTTAGTATCATTTGACTTTGCTTTCATACTCCACAAAGACTGGTGATCTGTCTGGTGACAGTATGGGAGCTTTCTCTGCATTTCATCTAATGACTTGAGCCACTACCGCATTTATTTCCTACCAATGTTCTTTCTCTCAGTTAGAACTCATTTCCCTGGTCGCTAATCTCTTGGGTTTTATAGAATATAAATCAATCTAATGCTGCCACCATCAGACCCCAACTTGTCTTCTGATTTAGTCCAAAGGAATCCCATTCTTAACTGCTGTTTCTGGAACCACACCTGAGTCCCTCATGGGATTAGCCTTAGATTAATTTTCTACTTGCCTTTAGGAAGACCAGATTTCGGAGTGAGGTTAGATTCCCCTGGGCACCCCTGCTTTCCTGGATGAGTGATCTGGGTGAGTGACCAGCAGCTTCTTTCTCCTATTGGTTCTAATGTTTTTATTCTAGATCCACCCAGCCCTGTACACTCTTGGTACCAATGATGAGCTGGAGCTGGCTCACGCCAGACTGCAAGAGCCAATTGTTAAACTTCTGGAACTGAGACCTGGTGAATAAGACCAGCTATTATTAAAAATTAAATTATAGAAACATATTTAAATAAATTATATTAAAAATGATGGTAAGTATAAAGTTCTTAGAAGAAAACATAAGATTCCATCTTTTTGCCTTGAGTTAGGCAATGATTTCTTAAATATGACACCATAAACCCAAATGACAAAAATAAAAAACTAGATAAATTGGACTGCATCAAAATTTTAAAGTTCAAAGGACGCTACTAAGAAAGTGAAAATACAGCCTACACAATGGGACAAAATATTTGCAAATCATATATCTGGTTAGAGATTTGTATCTAGAAGACTTTTTTTTTTTAAACACCTTTGACTCAATAATACTTTTTAAAAATAACCAAATTAAAAGACAGATAAATGATTTGAACAGATATTTTACCAAAGATATACAAATGGCCAGTAAGCACATGAAAAGATCCTCAACATATTTGGTCATTAAGGAAGTGCAAATCAAAACCACAACGAGATACTTCATACCCACTAGGATGGCTATAATCAAAAAGACAATAACAAATATTGCTGAGGATGTGGGAAAATTAGGAATGTCCAGGCTAGGCATATTCATAGAAACAAAAAGTGGATTTGTGGTTGCCTACGGCTGGAGGGGAGAGAGAGGGTGATAGCTTGGAATAGTCACAGGTACAACTAAACCCAAGAACACACAGCAAAGCCAATCACTGAGATATCGGGTGTGTAGCAAGGAAAGGGTTTATTCCAGAGGCAGCCAAATGAGGAGACAAAAGGGTAGCTCACTCGACTAAGGATTAGAATAAGTTTTTATAGTCATAGGGGTTGGGATTACATACATACTGATGAAAAGGGCAGGAAAATTTATACTATTGGTGAGGAAAGATGGAGCATGTGCATTGAGCAAACATATATGTAACATACATCCCATGTTCATTTTGGGGGTGGAGACTTAACTTTAAAATGAGGCAAATGTTGGCATCAGGAGTTCATCTGGAGGACAAGGAGATGGGCTATGGGCATGCTCTGAGATGGATCTTGGGATCATTATCTCAGGTAAGGAATGCAGGGCCTTGCTCATTTATAGGCTGGAACCATATCAATGACCTTCATTTGTGTCAGTCCAGGCCTCTGCAGAGACAGCTAGTGGTTTGTTAGTGGGGTTTGAAAAGAAACAATAGCTAATTAGGGAGAAACAGGTCTCTGAAAAATAAACTTTAAATTTCCCAATAGTCTTATCTTCATTAATCCTATGGGGCACTGTTCCACAGAGTTCCTTTTTGGAATATTGAAAATGTTCTAAAATTAGATCGTGGTGATGGTCGCACAACTCTGTAAATATACTAAAAACCATTGAATTTTGCCCACTTTAATTGTGCATTTAGTTGAATTATATGTCAATAAGCTGTTAATAAAAAAAACAGGATAATAAATATTCAAAGCACACCACTTCTTGATTATTTTATAACATTTTACTACTATCTGTGCTCTTGAAGTTATTTACTAAGAGATAGTGCCCAAGTGGCCCCAGAACTTAAGGTCAAATTGTATATGATATTAAACCAGCAAAAACTGTTTATCTCAACTAATATCTTGTTTATTTCTTCATATCAGCCTGCCAGATGGCAGGGAGTGATAATATGCTGTGCTAATCCCTAAGGAGGACTCATTTGCTTGAGATTTAGGCACAAACAATAATGACCCGCACCATTATAAGATATAGAATGATGCCATGAAGGGCTTCATGACAAAATTATTAGAACATGCGCGCGATGGATCTACTCAGTCATCCTGCTGCACTTCATCAACAGCTTTTCTTGAGTAATATAGAAACTGCAAAAATGAATTAGATCTTGTTTCTGTCTGCAGTCAAATCTCAGTCAAGAAAGTAGAAACCAATTTAAATATTTAAAGCCAGAGAAATAGGTACTTATGAACTTTTGATGGGGCTTACAGAGTGAAAGTTGGGGAGCTGCCCCCAGCTTCCAGATACACTAAAACTGAATCTGAAATTCCTTGCTTTCATGCAGAAGTCAGAAAAAAAACGCAAAAGATGGAAATCAGTGATCATGGTTGCCTTGCAGCCTTGGGATAAAAAGCAGGAAGGGAAATTGATGCAAAAAGTCCTGTCTTAAGTTCACATTTCCACCACCGCTGCAGGAGAAAGAGGAATAGCTCCTACTTCTCTCCTGCCTTCTAATCCATGCATGTATACATCTCACTGGCAGAACCTAAACTGGATTGGGAACCACTCCCACAAGGGACTATGGGAAATGTAGTTCTCATTCATCCAGCTCCTATGATGAAAGGGAGAGCATAAAGGGAATGGAAATGATGCTAAGTACCAACAAATAATATCTGACTCATTACCTTCAAGGGTAGTCAGGTAACTTTCTGAAACTATATGCAATATGAGTTAGGAATTGTTTCTTAGTGGTAGGGGATGCAAGTTGCAGAAATTTAATCTCCCCCCCTCCCCTCCCTATAACTTGACAGGCCTTGAACCACTGGATTCCTAGGCACTTGACCAAATTAGCAAGCCCTGAACTTATTGAGAGTTTATCTTCCACCCTCTGGCACATGCCTTGAGAATCATAAAGCGTCCTTGTGAATTCTCACTTGTTCCAATCATTATGTCACCAGTGTAGTAGACCAGTGTGAAGTCCTTTGGGATGGCAAGACTATCAGATTTCCTGTGGGCTAGCTGGAGATCGGATACAGCCCTGGGACAGGACTCTCTGTACTGCTACTCTTCTGGGTAAGAGTAAGCTGTTTCTGGTGGTCTTTACTTACTAGCATAGAAGAGGAGTCAGAAAACTAGAGCTTGTAGGCTGGTCTTTTGTTTTTTAAACAAAGTTTTATGAGATCACAGCCCTGCCCACATTTACATATTATCTACAGCTACTTTCATGTGACAACAGCAAACTGAGTAGTTGGGACAGTGACCTTGCTGAACAGCCAAAATATTGCTCTCAGACAAAGAGAAATAGAAATAAAACAAAGTGTTAGTTTTACTTCTAGAACAAAACCATGGCCCCTTTATGAAAAGGAAACACTAAAGTATTTTTATAGGGGTGCCTGCCTGGTTCAGTCAGAGGAGTGTGTGACTCTTGATCTCAGGGTTGTGAGTTTGAGCCTCATGTTGGGTGTAGAGATTACTTAGAAGCAAAATCTTTCAAACAAACAAACACACAAATAATTAAATAAATAAGTGTATTTATAATTGTTAAAATCAAATACTTTTTTTCTGAGATTTGAAATAGTCAATGGGTATTTAAATGGGCTTTCCCCTTCAGTCTAGTATAAAATAGCCAGAATGATGCTGTTCTCTTAACTTCTGATTAAAAAAAAAAAAAAAGCCTGTTTAGAAAAATCTATATATATTCTTTACATCATTGGGCAAAGTAATCTGCAATATTTGATTGATAATTCATTATAACTTCTAATGAAACACATTAAAAAAATCTTTGTACTGAAAAACCTCCAAGGCAAATTCAGCACAAGTCAGGACCCTCATTTAGAATTCACTGGGGGATTGATTACTGCTAAGTGCCGTGCTGGCCAGAATGAAGAAAGGCTGGCCTGAGGTCTGTGTTTATCAAGTAAAAAAATCTCTCTGAACTCAAAATCTGGTAGTGGGTGGGGGAAAGACAATGTCCAAGTTGACTCTCTGACCTTTGAGAGTCAACCTCAGAGAAGTTTTTCTTATATTTTTAAATTCTCATTTCCTTATAATAATTCTCAATTACATAATGCTTCATAGGGTTAGTGAGTGTTTTAAAAAACATCTCATATGATTTCCATATCTCCCATTTCATAGGTAAGAAAACTGCTGCTCACAGAGAGTCTGTCAATCATCCAGCTTCACAGAGAAAAGGAGAAGAGAACAAATATTCACCGAGCATCCACAATATTGTAGGCACCATCTTAAGCCAGAACTCACATTTGATTTGTAGACTCCAAATCTAAAATTCTTTTTTTTTTTTTTTTTAAGTAGACTCCATGCCCAGTGTGGAGTCCAACGTGGGCCTTGAACTGACAACTCTGACATCAACAGCTGAGCTGAGATCAAGAGTCGGATGCTTCATCAATTGACCCACCCAGGCACCCCTAAGTCTAATATTCTTACTATCACAATTTATTAATCCCCATCATTATGAGTACCAGGGATGCCAGAAGTGGTGATAATTTTTTTTTTTAAGATTTATTTGAGGGGCACCCGGGTGGCTCAGTCGTTAAGCGTCTGCCTTCTGCTCGATTCATGATCCCAGGGTCCTGGGATCGAGCCCCGCATCGGGCTCCCTGCTCAGCAGGAAGCCTGCTTCTCCCTCTCCCACTCCCCCTGCTTGTGTTCCCTCTCTCGCTGTGTCTCTCTCTGTCAAATACATAAAATCTTTAAAAAAAAATAAAGATTTATTTGAGAAAGAGAGAGAGGGGAGGGCAGGGAGGGAGAGGGAGAGAATCTCAAGCAGACTCCCTGCAAAGCACAGAACCTGGTATGTGGCTGGATCCCAGCACCCTGAGATCATGACCTAGGCAAAAAAAAACAAGAGTGGGAGGCTCAATTGACTGAGCCACCCAGGCACCCCAAGTGGTGGTAACCTTTAAACACATAAAAATATACCAAGCACTGCCCCCAAACTAAGAATAAGGTGACCAGGAGAAGGGAGACACAATTGCAAAACTTTATGGCCAATGCTGTTTATAAAGTTACTGAATGAATGGCCTCAAAAATATGCTCATGCTACTATATGCAGACTAAAGGTGAAGAATAGGAAGTACTTTTTAGGAGTTTAGTTGTGACCTTCTGAAATATCTAACCACAGAAAGTTACAATGTGTCTCTGGATCATTTTTATTATTATTAAAGAGCAAATGTATCTTTTGGGAATGATTCAAACCTAGTTCTGCTTCAAGTCAACACCTGTATGAAATATTGCCCTTCTAGATCTATGATTCTATGATACCGTCTCTGGTTAACAAGGTGTCCCCCCACCCCGTGACTTTAACGTCCTATAAATCTGTTGGGAAAGAGCTATAATATCAGATACGGATATGCTTCTTGAAGTATGTGCCATTGAGCTCTGTGCAAATGTACAGCAGGAATAAGAATGTCTTTCTGTAGTTTCTTGCTGAGGCCACATGTTATCAGATTCACCAGTTATTTATTTTTTTTTTAAGATTTATTTATTTATTTATTTGACAGAGAGATAGAAAGAGAGCACAGATAGAGTGGCAGGCAGAGGGAGAGGGAGAAGCAGGCTTCCCGCGGAGCAGGGAGCCCGACGCGGGGCTCGATCCCAGCACCCTGGGATCATGACCTGAGCTGAAGGCAGACGCTTAACCAACTGAGCCACCCAGGCGCCCCCCCAAAATAAATCTTAATATTAGCACATCTTTAATCTGGGGGAAAATGATTTGTCATAAGACAATCAGCAAATCTTTAAATGGTACAAAAGAGTACCACAGTTATTCCTCATCTCACAAAGTATCATGAGGATCCTACTATATTTTATACTTTTGTTTCTATAAATTAATCTCATATTTACAACATCGTTCAGAACTTTGTAAACTTCTGGCTACAATTTCTTTGCTTTAGTAACTTGCCTATAACGACATCGGGAATACATTTCATAGGTGGAGTCATGCCCTTAATCTCCTTTTAGAATCACTTTTTTTTTTTAAAGATTTTATTTATTTATTTGACAGAGAGAGACACAGCGAGAGAGGGAACACAAGCAGGGGGAGTGGGGGAGGGAGAAGCAGGCTCCCCGCTGAGCAGGGAGCCCGTTGCGGGGCTTGATTCTAGGACCCTGGGATCAAGACCTGAGCCGAAGGCAGACGCTCAACGACTGAGCCACTCAGGCGCCCCCAGATTCACCAGTTATTTACTTACTAATTTAGCAGATAGACATTTATTACGCACACCTTATAGACTATAAAATAGCTTAGTAAACGTCTTCCTATCCATTAGATTTTGAGTGGCCGGGTCCAAACCTGTGCTAGGGTCATATCTGAATTATCGCCTTCATTAGAAAGGCCAGTTGATGCACAAAGGAAATGAAACCAGCATTCTTCTGCTATCTAGGACAGAGGTCAGCAAACCTTTTCTGTAGACAGCCAGACTCTAAATATTTTAGGCTTTGCAGGGCCATGTGGTCTTTGTTGCAGCCACATAACGCCCCATCCTAGTATAAATGGATGTGGCTGTGTTCCCATAAAATTTTACTTGTGGACACTGAAATTTGACTTCCATATAATTTCCATGTGTCACAAAACATTATTCTTTTGATTTGTTAAAAAGCATTTAAAATCAGGCGCCTGGGTGGCTCAGTTGGTTAAGCGACTGCCTTCGGCTCAGGTCATGATCCTGGAGTCCCAGGATCGAGTCCCGCATCGGGCTCCCTGCTCGGCAGGGAGTCTGCTTCTTCCTCTGACCCTCCCCCCTCTCATGTGCTCTCTCTCATTCTCTCTGTCTCAAATAAATAAATAAAATCTTTAAAAAATAAATAAATAAAATAAAATAAATAAATAAAAATCCACCTCTAGGGACACCTGGGTAGCATAGTCTGTTGAGCAACTGCCTTCGGCTCAGGTCATGATCCTGGAGTCCCGGGATGGAGTCCTGCATCGGGCTCCCTGCTCAGCAGGGAATCTGCTTCTCCCTCTGACCCTCCCCCCTCTCATGTGCTCTCTGTCTCTCTCTCTCTAATAAATAAATAAATAAAATCTTAAAAAAAAAAGCATTTAAAATGTAAAAACTATTTCTATCTTGGCCATATAAAAACCGTCCATAGACCATAATTTGTCCATCCCTGATCAATGAAATTACTGTCAAACACGGTTGTAGATAAACGTGAAAGATGCAGGCAGTATAATAAAATATTAAAATACACGTATAAAACTAAATGATAAATATTTAAAATATTTTCATACCAGGAGTTGGAAAGATTTTACCATCTTTCCACTTATGTGGGTTCTGTATTTAGATGGAGCAAACTTAGCTCTCCTTAAATGAGTAATTTCAGCAACTGGTACAGAAGTGATTCAGATGACTGCATACTAAAAGATGAAAAATAACGACAATACCTTCAGATTGATTATAGTTCTTAGCCTTATATTGCTGGAAGTTGAATTGCTTTCCATACAATTCTCTTATACTTGGCTCCTATTTTTGTTTTTTGTTTTTGTTTTCTGAATAACTGAACTGCCTATGAATCAGGGTTCTCTGGAGAAACAGAACCAATAGGAGCATATTTCCATATCAATATCTAGATATGGGTTTTTTCTATTATTGCGGGTCTAGGGTGGGGCCCGAGATCCCACATTTCTTTTTTTTTTTTTAAATAGGCTCCATGCCCAACATGGGGCTTGAACTCATGACCCTGAGATCAAGAGTCACATGCTCTACTGACTAAGCCAGCCAGGCACCCCTATATACGTGATTTTTAAAATAAGGAATTGTTTCATGTGAGTATAGAGGCTGAGAAGTCCCATGACCTTCAGTCAGCAGGCTGGAAACCCAGGAGAGCCAGTGATGTAGTTCCAAGTCCAAGTCTGAAGCCCTAGAAACCAGGAGTGCCAATGGTGGAAGTCTCGGTCGTGGAGCAGAAGACCAATGTCCCAGCTCGAGCAGCCAGGGTGTGGGGGAGCAAATTCTCCCCTTCTTTACCTTTTAAATTCTATTTAGGCCCTTAATGAGACTGTATGATGGCCTCCTACATTGGGGAGGTGTATATTGTGATTTATAATAAGAAATCTATTTTCCAACAGCGATGACTTCCTCACAAGAACATGCCTTTCACAAAGGATCTCCTTCATCCCTCTCTAGATGAGGAAAAGAGGAAACACAAGAAGTGCCTGGTGCAGAGCCCCAGGTCCTAGTTCATGGACGTGAAATATCCAGGACAGGATAAAATCCCCACCATCTTCAGCCATGCACACACAGTAGTTTTGTGTTGGCTGCTCTGCTGTCCTCTGCCAACCTGCCGTAGGAAAAGCAAGGCTTGCAGAAGGATGCTCCTTCAGATGGAAGCAGCACTGAAAGCATCCTGAATCAAGACGAGTGGGAAGCTACCCCAATAAACACATTTTGGATTTTTAATGTCTATATGTATTTTTGTATGTATATACATTTGTATGTATACGTGTTTGTACATTTGTCCCTGTTTCTGGTACAGAGCTCCCAAAGCCCTTGGAATTTTCTGGTAAGAGAAATGGGAGGATGTTTTATTATGGTATTTGGTCTCTTATCCTCAGTTCTTGAAGTCACTTCTGAGCCATACAGTGAAATGGATGTCTTGTTATTCATACCAAGCCTTTTCAACTACAACTGAGTTTATGAGGTGACTTTTAGAAATCCCCTAAGATGGGGAGGAGGGGGTGCTGGTTGTCGGGAGAATCAATCATGTGATTAGAGGGTTGGAATTTTCAGTCCCCCTGCCCCCCACTCCCTGGAGAGAGGTGTGACAAATATCCTAGTCCACCCCCAGAATCTAATTTGGTTATTCCGGTGTAGGGATTGAAAGTTCAGTATTTTGGTTCTAATATGCAGCCTCCAAGGTGTGGGCTACTGCCCCATATGGACCTGTGCAGACTTGCCCATGATCCACTGGGAATTTGGTCTTTTGATAAACCGAGACTTTTTAAAATGACTTACTAAATAATCTTAACTAGGGGCACTTGGGTGGCTCAGTTGCTTAAGCACCTGCCTTCGGCTCCGGTCATGATCTTGGGCTCCTGGGACTGAGTCCCACATCGGGCTTCCTGCTCAGCAGGGGCTCAGTCCCACATCGGGCTTCCTGCTCAGCAGGGGCTCAGTCCCACATCGGGCTTCCTGCTCAGCAGGGGCTCAGTCCCACATCGGGCTTCCTGCTCAGCAGGGGCTGAGTCCCACATCG
>NC_058410.1:32810264-32817825 GCF_002201575.2 Neomonachus schauinslandi
TGCTCAGCAGGGGCTCAGTCCCACATCGGGCTTCCTGCTCAGCAGGGACTGAGTCCCACATCGGGCTTCCTGCTCAGCAGGGAGTCTGCTTCTCCCTCTCCCTCTGCTCCCCCCACCTTGCTTGTGGTCACTTTCTCTCTCTCTCTTAAATAAATTTAAAAATCTTTAAAAAAATAATCTTAACTAAAGGTTTGATGTGGGGATATATTTGCCAAGAGGCCAGACAATAATTTTAGAAAAAATTCTTTGAATCATTTAGGAGAAAATAAACATCATTATATTTAAAAACAAAACATTGTATACCAATGTGCATAGGAGCATTTTTTACAATTGCCAAAAGGTTGAAACAACCCACATGCCCATCAGCAGATGAATGGATAAACAAATTGTAGTATATGCATACAACAGAATATTTATTCAGCTTTAAAAAACAATGAAATTCTGATACATGCTATGACATGAATGAAACTTGAAAACATTATGCTAAGTGAAATAAGCCAGACACAAAAAAACAAATATTGTGTGATTCCACTGATAGGAGATATCTAGAATAGGCAAATTCATAGAGACCGAAAATAGATTAGAAGTTACCAGGAACTGATGGTCAAGGGGAATGGTTAGTTGGTAGTTAGCAGGCACAGAGTTTCTGTCAGGGATGATAGAAAGTTCTAGATATGAGAAGCGGTGATGGTTATATAATGTTGTGAATATACTTAAGGCCACTGGACTGTACACTTAAAATGGCTAAAATGGTAAATTTTATGTTCTATATACTTCACCACAATAAAACAACAGAAAACCTCCTCTTTCTAGGTGTGATACTTCTGAATAAAGATTTAAGCTGCTCTGGAGTTGTCAGCCTTACCACACCGCTAACAGTAAAAAGATAAATTGGCCACAACGAAAGGAAATCCCATTTAACAAAGGCCTTTAGAATATATCAGCAGCCTGAAGTCACTATAAAATGATTGTCTTTGCAGGACGTTTTTTCAGTTTTTTTTTTTTTTTTTTTTTTTTAATGTATCAGTAAGTATGTTCAAGTCTTTTAAGGGAAAAATAATGCTTTCTCTGGAATTTATTTTTCTGAAAACTTTGAAGTCAAAATTAAAGTCTGAAAATACAAAGCATGATGATCTCATCAACTGAATCTGGTATCATAACTATCGATTTTTAGATACAACAGTAGGAAGTGTGTAGCTCTCAGCTTTCAAGATTATCCACAAATGATTAACATAAAGTTGGAGCAGGTGCTACAAAGGATGGAGATTATCATGCTTTTGGAATTTCTGACTCATGCTATAGTCTGCCATAAAGAGCAGTATAAAAAAGGATTTGTTCAGACCTAAGAAAACCACATAATTAGTTCTTTTAGAGGCAATCTAAGAAGTGACTGTGGTAAGATAATTCTAGAGCAAAAGACCTTCTTGTAGATGGACTGTCACCAGCTCCCTTTTTCCTCCCTGTCAACTTATGCAAAGTTTTATTCCTTTCAAATTTGGATAATGCCTCTTTCTTTGCTTGCTATTAACCTGATTAATCTTTCTCACGCCTCCATCTCTCTCCCTTACTTCTCTGCCTCCATCTCTCACACGAAATCTTCCATGGTAACATATTCTGAAAAGTTATAATGAATGTAGTGAGAAAAAAGTAACTCATGATTTCAGCATTTTCTTGCAAGCAACTGTTTAGTTACAGATGAGCAGTAAAAGGCTGTGGAGTGTATGTAAATGGTTGGGACATTGGGAAGTGCTTCTCCAAGCTGTTCACCAATCTCTCCCTGCAGATGAGATTTTATGCTGTGTAAAAATTTTAGAGTTGAATGAATGAATAAAGAGAAGGTACAGAAATAGTCTAAAACATTCAAGTTTATAAAGACTTTTACAGAATGTTTTGGAGTCCTGCTGCCTTCCTGTGATGAAATTTCCTTCCACATTTCTCTTCCACATCCAAGTAGTTTGCCCCAAGTCAAGAGGCTTTTGTGAGTGACATTCTCTCTTTGCTCAGACAGAATTTCCTGATCCCAAAATGTTTGGTTGGTCCAAACGAGAGGCCACATCTTCCTCAATTTATGGCCCTTGCCTACCAATAGTGGCTCAGTTTGTGTGTGTGTATAAGGGGAAGGTTGGCAACCAGCATTTTCTACCTAAATTCTGACTTGACTAAAAACTTCTAGAAGCTTCCCTTTCCTTCCCTGCTTTCTTTAGACCTTGGAGAATCTTCACCCCAATAGTGGAGGCTATGTTTTGGGGAGGTGTTTTCTCATTAGCTAGAGTTGAACATCAGAATGAGTTTTCACTTAAAATCAGTGTCATCCAGGGAGACGTGTCCAATAGGTATAAGTATAGATAGATAAATGGTTGAGCCACATCTTGGCTTCCTAATCATACATTTATTGGTTCAACATGTACTTTATATTTATTTATTGAGCAACTGCTATTTGCCAAGCACTGTTTGGCAAAGGTATACAACAGGCTAAGGTATAAAACAGTTAAGAATCACAGCTTCTTTGGAACTCATATTCTAGGGGGATAGTTGAAAATAAAGATAAATTAGTAAAACATTTAGGATGTTAGATGGTGATAAGAACCAAGAAAAAAAAGGAAAGCAGAGGAGGGAGGGAGGGAGGAAGAGAAAGGAAGGGAAGGAAGAAGGGAAGGAAGGAGGGAGGGTGGATGGGAGGAAAGGATGGCAGAGAAGGAGGGGAAGAGAGAGAGAGAGAGAGTGGTGCAATATTAGGTAAAGTAGTGAAAGAGGTCCTCTCTGAGGAGGTAACCTCTGAATAAAGATCTGAGAAAGGAGAAAGAGCCAAGCTTGCATACACTGGATGGAAAAACATTCCGTTCAGAGAGCTCAGCAAATGCAAATTATCTACATGAGGTAGTCATGAATGTGTGTTCCGGGAAGAGCTGGAGTTGAATAAAAAAATGGGAGAGCATCAGAGGATGAAGACAGGGAAGAGCAAGTTGGACCAAATCCTGTGAGTCTTTGGAAAACATTGCAAGGACTGGTCCTTCTCTAAGTAACATGGGAAACTCTGGGGACGGAGGTGTGCTGAGCAGATGATTGAGCTGATCTGAGTTTTCTTTCTTTCTTTCTTTCTTTTTAAAATATATTTTATTTATTTATTTGACAGAGAGAGAGCCGCAGTGGGAGGGGCAGGGGGAGAGCAAGAGGGAGAGGGAGAGGGAGAAGCAGACTCCCTGCTTAGCATGGAGCCTGATGTGGGACTCAATCCCGGGACCCTGAGATCATGATCTGAATCGAAGTCAGATGCTTAACCCACTGAGCCATCCAGGTGCCCCTGACTTTTATTTCAAAAGATGGTACAAGGGGCATCTGGGTAGCTCAGTCAGTTAAGAGGCTGTCTTCTGCTCAGATCATGCTCTCAGGGGTTTGGGATCAGCCCTGCATTCGGCTCCCTGCTTAGCAGGGAGTCTGCTTCTCTGCTTCTCCCTCTGCTCTCCCACCCCCCACAGCCCTGCTCGTGCACACACTCTCTCTCTCTCAAATAAATAAAATCTTTTTTTAAAGGGTGGATACTGGATACAACATTGAGAAAAGTGTGAAGGGGGCATCAGCAAGAGTGGAAACATTGAAAGCAGCTAGGAGGTTATTGTAATAACCCAAGTGATAGATGATGGTAGTTTAGACCAAGACAAGAGCAGTGGAGATGCTTGAAAGCAAATATATCTGGACATATTGTGAAGGTACAGTCAACAAGCCAATGCCTGTGGGTCTGGTAGCAGTAAGTAAAAAGTAAAAAGTTTAGATGATTTGGTCTGAAGTGTTCTGGCATGATATTGACATCTCAATTTGTCAACCTCCAACTGAAATAGCTACTATCAAAAATGCCTGTATTTACAGGTGAAAAAAACTGAAATTTAGAGAGGTTAGGTCATTTGCTTACAGTCACTCAGTTTGTAAAGGGTAGAACTAAGGCTTGAACCAGATCTATCTGATCAGAATCCCTAATTTTACTCATCACTAATTAGTGACACACTTTCTAGATAAACATAAGAACGATAGTTTAACTTGGCTACTTACCCTTAAAAAATTTATTTTTTAAGTATCAGGAGTCATGGCAAAGATATACCCAAGAGAAAGACAGCTATATAGTGAGCTATGAAATCAATAACCTTCTGTTTTCTATCATCATTCATACAACAAATATATAATAAAGTGTGTCCGGCTGATAGGCATGGCTCACAGGAACAGGAACACTCCTTGCAGAACAGAGACTTGGCCGGGAGCGGACTGTAAGTAGGAGAATGTTGCCTTTTAGCCCCATTTGTCCGGCTTGATTGATGGTCTTGAAGGAGTTCTCCCCAGTTCGGGAAGGTTCCACGGTATTCTGGGGATTTAAATCATGAGTTACCTGATATCATGCATCCCTGTTATTTGATATATATACATATATTTTTTAGAGATTTTATTTATTTATTTGACAGAGAGAGAGAGAGAGAGACAGCAAGAAAGGGAACACAAGCTAGGGGAGTGGGAGAGGGAGAAGCGAAGCAGGCTTCCCGCTAAGCAGGGAGCCGGATGCGGGGCTGGACCCCGGGATCACGACCCCAGGCGAAGGCAGACGCTTATCGACTGAGCCACCCAGGCACCCCTGTTCTT
The DNA here is from genome assembly GCF_002201575.2 of Neomonachus schauinslandi. Taxonomy (NCBI): domain Eukaryota; kingdom Metazoa; phylum Chordata; class Mammalia; order Carnivora; family Phocidae; genus Neomonachus; species Neomonachus schauinslandi. Next base: position 32,814,888 of record NC_058410.1, read on the forward strand.
TGATATATTTTCAACTTCCTTTCAATGCATCCTCCACTTACAGCTCAGCCTAAGCTGATTGCGTTTGCCTTGAATTTGGTACATCCTGGCCTCAGGCCTTGCTCTGATTCTCAGCTATTATTTTCATCAACCTTTCCACAGTTCAGGGAATCAGTGAACAGTTGCTCAGGCAACACTACTCTTGATTTATTTTTATGCTTTGGGTTTTCCCCTTTCGGTTTTTGTTTTTAAATAGCCCCCTGCTCAGATCTGTCCCGGCCTTCTGCATCCATTTGCTAAATCAGCGGTTTAAAACTCCACATGAATTTTCCTCCTACCACTAGACCAGAATCTACCACCTACCAGAATGTACCATTTGTCCCTTAGGCACATGTATAAAAGCAAGTGAGGCATTTTGGAGGAAAAAAAAACATGTGCTTTAGAGTCAGGCAGACCTGAGTAGTAGGATAAAAATGAGCCAGTATTATAAATCTGAGGTATTGTAAGGCTCAGAATAGGGCTCAGTAGAAAACGAGTTTTCTGCCTTTATCCATGACCTACTGTCAAACAAAATACACTCTTACAGCTTTTTCCCTACACTCCTGTCCCTGAAATAAACACATAGTCCTCTTGAGGATTTCCAGTGTTTAAGCCGTTGGTAACAATGGAAAAATATAAAGAATAAGGGAATTTTTTAAAAACCCTTAGGCACCATCCCCTTAGACCCTGAAGTGAAAAGCCAGTGTCCCATATTGACACCAATGGTAAAAGGAAGGAGGAAGCAAAATGGAAGGGAAGGGAAAGAAGGGGGAAAAATTTACTGAGCATATACTCAATGCTAGGTGCTGCGCTAGGTATTTCCAGGTATTACATTATTTAATCATCTTGTGTTGAAAGGGTATCTCTATGCCATATAGAGGAGAATATCATGGCTCTGAGTTGATAAACCTTGCCTGGGGGTGCCTGGGTGGCTCAGTTGTTAAGTGTCTGCCTTTGGCTCAGGTCATGATCCTGGGGTCTTGGGATCGAGCCTGGCATCGGGCTCCCTGCTCTGTGGGAAACCTGCTTATCTCTCTCCCACTCCCCCTGCTTATGTTCCCTCTCTCACTGTGTCTCTCTCTGTCAAATAAATAAAAATCTTAAAACAAAACAAAACAAAACAAAACAAACCTTGCCTGAGTTCATGCAACTAGTAAGCGATGAGCTGGAATTTAAAGCTAATTCTGCTGACTTCTAAGTCTGTAATATTTTAATATTGTTAACATGCAAATGTATATAAATGATATCTTATATTATTATTAAAGTCAAAATTTATATATATATATCACAGGGTAAATTCTAAGTCATTGTTTTCCCAAAGAGTAAACTTATATTTCAATCATAATATTTTTAAATGTCTAGGCCAATTAATATGAGAAATTTGAATAAAGTGGTAATGGTAACTTAGTTTTATTTTTCACAGACTTACTTTTTAAGGAATTTATAATAAAAATACCTTCCTAAATGTAACTGTGGCATAACTTCTTCAGTTCTTTAATAGCTTCCAAATGTTTAGATAATTTTGTTTAGAAACTTTGTAAATTATCAAAGTTCTTTGCTGATTAAATAAGACTTATAATAAAGTAAGTCTTCTCTGCCCGGTTAGACCTCATGATGTTGAAAACCTTTTTGAAGTCATAACTTCAAAGTAGTTTACACGGTTATAGTCTCATAATAAATACAGGATTTTAGACTTTTCTGTAAGATCATAAAGTAAATGAAATAGAAATAATGACAAACTGATTTCCCATGTTCCTATCTCTTCCTTTACATGTTTACCAATTCTCCAGCAAACTTGATATACTGAAAAGTCTTACTGACATCAAAGGATACTTTCTCTAGTACAAAGGGTCAAGCAGAGTGCCTTGTCAACTCACAGACCACTGGTAACAAGAGTTAGACAATTTATTGGACTTGAGATAATGTCAAAGGGAATGACAATCTGTGTGGTGGGAAGTAAAAAGTCTAGATTTGCAGATTGGAGACATGAATAGTAAAGAGTTAGTGAAGGGTGACAAACTGGGAAAAGGGTGGAGAAATATTCATGAGATGCTCAGATACAATGGTTACACTCCAAATCCTAAGGAGTCTGAGAATCAGAGAAAGGAATTTGACTTAAAAATAAAAAACAAAAAACAAACCAAAAAGGGTTTATGACTGTAGGTGAGAGGAAAATTTAAAAAAAAAAACTGGGGGGGGGCACCTGGGCGGCACAGTCGGTTAAGCCTCGGACTCTTGGTTTTGGCTCAGGGCAACATCTCAGGGTCCTGAGATCAAGCCCCATGTCAGACTCCGCACTCAGCATGGAGTCTGCTTAAGACTTTCTCTCCCTCTCCTTCCGCCCCTCCCTTCTGCGCTCTTTCTCTTTAAAATAAAGAAGTCTTTTTAAAAAGTTTGATTTTTTTGTTGTTGTTTTAAAGATAGACAATATCAGAAAGCTGCAGAAAATAACAAGAACAAAAAGGAAAACCTGAAATTTAAATGAATAATAATACAGCAGAAAGTGTCACTTGTAGCCATTGTCGTTTTGCACATGCGGTGAACTTGCACTCCTCCCACACTTTCGGACGGAACTCTATTGCCCAGATTGTCTTTACTCTGTTGACCATCACCACCCTTTCCATCTGCATTGGTGGGAGTACAAAAACATGCATTTCTTTTCCAGAAGGACTTGTAAGATAGCACTGAGCCAGTAAGAATGGTTGAGCACTGGGCGCCTGGGTGGCTCAGTCGGTTAAGCGACTGCCTTCGGCTCAGGTCATGATCCTGGAGTTTCGGGATCGAGTCCCGCATCGGGCTCCAGTCCCGCATCGGGCTCCAGTCCCGCATCGGGCTCCAGTCCCGCATCGGGCTCCAGTCCCGCATCGGGCTCCAGTCCCGCATCGGGCTCCCTGCTAGGCAGGGAGCCTGCTTCTCCCTC
>NC_058410.1:32817925-32874084 GCF_002201575.2 Neomonachus schauinslandi
TTTAGCCTTATTAAAAAAAAAAAAAAAAGAATGGTTGAGAACTAAGACTTCAATCCTCTTCTAGTAAACTGGCTTTTAGAATGTAGCTTAAAGAATTTAAAGGAGGCATATATTATTAAATACATAAATATAATCATAGCAGAAAATTCCACCTGCTCAGAACGAACCCCATTGAATTCCAAACAATTGGTTAAACACTTATTTAGAAGTGTTTTTCAGTTCCCTGTTTTACATTGTTTCCTGGGTCTCGTTTCTCATCCTTTCCTCTGGCAATTCTCTTCACTAAAATTGTTCTGTGATCTAAAGAAGGGATCATGCTACCAAACTGGAAAAAAGTAACTTGTTCATTTAGCCTATTGTTTTTGGTCTTAATTTGTTTTCTATCCTTTCTTGTTTTTTTCATTTTGGCTTTGGCTTTGGTTTTTTGATGGATAACAAGGACAATAATATTAGGGCAAGCCCTCCTTTAACTAGATAAATTCTCCCACAAGCTATGCATCCCAAATCCTATGATTTTTTAAAAAACACTTCTCATTTTAGACTCTATATGTGATGAATGATATATTTCTTTAGATGTGCACACGTACACAAACATAATTATGCCACAATCCTAATTTCTTGATAACTCACAAGAATAATCATATCCAATTCATGTTGATATGTTGCTCAAAAATAAAGAATACAGACCTTGGGAATCAAGGCCATATAGATAGAAATACATTTCCACCACATATTTATTTTAAAGTCAGTAATTTGATCTTCCTGAATACAAGACAAAACTGCTGTTGAGAAATATTAAATGTATTTATTCAAATATGAAAACTAAAAGTACCTATAATTTTGAGGGACAAAAGCATATTTTTGACAATCATGCTCCTTTTAAAAATTTTTTTCAGAATTAAAAATAAAAGCTGTTACTTAGCAGTAATTAACAGGTTGGAGTTAAGAAGACAAATCAATCCTATTAAACCAAATGTTAAAGGTATAATCTATGCTATTTTTAAACTGGTGTTAATACTTTTAAGACAATTTGAAATATATTCACAGTGTGAGGAGTTCTTTCTTTCTGCTGTGAAGGCCTGAGATAAATGCAGAGAGACACCACCACTTAGAGATCAAAAGATCTATATTTTTTTTCCTCAGCACTTTTTTAAAGATTTTATTTATTTACTTGAGAAGAGAGTGAGTGAGAGATAGAGCATGAGCTAGGGGGGAGAGGCAGAGGGAGAGGGAGAAGCAGACTCCCTCCTCAGCAGGGAGCCAGATGCGGCTCGATCCCAGGATCCCAGATCATGACCCGAGCCGAAGGCAGATGCTTAACTGACTAAGCCACCCAGGTGCCTGTCAGCATTTGTTTTTTAATTAAACTTTTTTTTTTTATTGAGGTATAACATTCATTCAGAAAAGTGGACAAATCATAAGTTTACTACTCAATGGATTTTAGCAAAGTTAACACACCTGTATAACCACTTCCCATATCAGGAAATAGATCATTGCCAGCACCCCAGAAACCCCCTCAGTCACTACTTCACTGGCAAAATTAACCATCATCTTTGATTGCTATCACCATAGATTTATTGCCTGTTTTGAACTCCATATAGATAGAATTGCACGGTATATATTCTTTTGTCTGGCTTTTTTCATTCAGCGTTATATTGTTGAGGTACATCCATGTTTGTTTATTGCTATAATTACTTTGTTTTTATTATTGTACTGTCACTGGTTATATGGGTATTCTATAATCCTATTGTTTGTGGAAATTCTGTTATTTGGACTGTTACAAAAAATGCTGCTTTGCACATTTGCATATATGTCCTGGTGCGTTTATGTACACATTTCTTTAGAATATATTCCCTGGTATAGAATTATGGAGCCATAAGATGTGCATATGTTCAGTTTTCGTGTATACTGCCAAGTAGTTTTCTAAAGTGGTTTTACCAATTTCTTCTCTCATCATCCTTAACATTTGGTGTATCATTCTTTTCAGTTTTAGCCATTCTGATGGGTATATAGTGGCGTAATGCTGTAATTTTAATTTGCAATCCTCTGGTGACTAGTAAAGTCAAGCCCAATTTCATGTGTTTGTTGACCATTTGAGTATTGTGTTTTAGTGAAGTTTCCATGTCTTTTGCCAATTTTTCATTGAATTTTTGGTTTTTTTTTTTTTTTGTAAGTGATCTTTATGAATTCCAGGTAAGAATACTTTGTCAGATACATGAATTCCAAACATTCACTTCCACCTCAGGTTGCCTTTCACTTTCTCTATGGTATCTTCTGATGAACAAGCATTCCTAATGTTAATGAAGCGCAATTGATTAATTTGCTTTTTTTATGGTTAGTGTTGTATGTGTGTGTGTGTACATGCATGTGTTAATTCTAAGATATTGTCATCATGAAGACATTCTTTTATATGATCTCATAGATAGCAGCTTTATTGTTTTACCACTTACACAGGTCAATAATCCAGCTACAACTGATTTTTATGTATGGAAGGAAGTATGGGTCAAGATTAATTTCTTTTCCTGTTTAAGTCCTCCAATGGCCTCAATATTATTCATTGACAGGACATCTTTTCTCCATTTCCTTGCAGTGGCACCTTTCTCATCAATCAAGTGACCAGGAAGGATGTGTGGGTTTGTTTTGGGGCAATCTATTTTGTTTCAGTGGTCTATTTGTTTATCTTTCTAGCAATATCACATATCCTGGAGCTTCACAGTAAGTCTTGATATCAAATACTGTAAAACACACCTAGATTTTGAATTAAAAATATTTTTAACTGAATAAAACCAAAAGTATAACATCAAAATGTCTGGAATGTTTTGAGAGAATTTTATAGTCATAAAAGTATATGTTAGATAAGAAGTATTGAAAATCGATTATCCACGTATCTTTTTCAAAATTTTAGAAGAATAACAGCTAATGAAAGAAATAATAAAGATAAGAACAAATACTAATTAGGTAGAAAACACTTGTATAATGGAGAAAAATCAATAAAGTCAAAGGTTTTTCTTTTTTTTTTTTTTTAAAGATTTATTATTTATTTGAGAGAGAGAGAGTGTGCACCTACTTGGGGGGTGGTGACAGAGGGAGAGGGAGAGAGAGAGGATCTCAAGCAGACTCCCTGCTGAGCACAGAGCCTGACCCAGGGCTCCATCTCATGACTCAGATCATGACCTGAGCCAAAATCAAAAGAATTGGAGGCTCAACCAACTGAGCCACCCAGGTGCCCCTTCTTTAAAATAGCTAATAAAGGGGCGCCTGGGTGGCTCAGTTGGTTAAGCGACTGCCTTCGGCTCAGGTCATGATCCCGGAGTCCCGGGATCAAGTCCCACGTCAGGCTCCCTGCTCGGCGGGGAGTCTGCTTCTCCCTCTGACCCTCCTCCCTCTCATGCTCTCTGTCTCTCATTCTCTCTCTCGCAAATAAATAAAATCTTAAAAATAAATAAATAAATAAAATAGCTAATAAAATTGATGAGTCTCTGGGAAGATGGATCAAGAAAAAAGAGAAAAAGCACAAGGACCTAGGTCAGGAATGAAGTAAGGGACATCACTACAGATCCTTTTGACATAAAAAAGATAATAAAAACATTATGAACAATTAATGTCTATAAATTTGAAAATTCAAAAATAAAAAATTCCTTGAAAAAATGCGACTTATTGAGACTTTAATAAAAATAAAAATATAGGGTGCCTGGGTGGCTCAGTTGGTTAAGCGACTGCCTTCGGCTCAGGTCATGATCCTGGAGTCCCGGGATCGAGTCCCGCATCGGGCTCCCTGCTCGGCAGGGAGTCTGCTTCTCCCTCTGACCCTCCCCCCTCTCATGTGCTCTCTCTCTCTCTCACTCTCTCAAATAAATGAATAAATAAAATCTTTAAAAAAAAATAAAAAAATAAAAAAAAAATAAAAATATAAACCCATAATTAAAACTTTCCACAAAGAAAACTATAAGCCCAGATGGCTTTATTAGTGAATGATTTATACACTAAGGAAAAATAACTCCAACCTTACAGAAACTTCCAGAAAATAGAAAATGAGTGTAAATTTACTAGCTTGTTCTATAAGGCCAACATAATCTTGATATCAAAACCTGATAAGGATACTATTAAAAAGGAAATGTTAGAGTCCATTTACTCTTATGAATGAAAATGCAAAAAACCTAAATACAATACTAGCAAATCTAATATAGCCGTGTGTACAAAGATAACACACCACAATCAAGCTGAATTTATAATAGGAGTGCAAATCTGGTTTAACATTCTGAAATCAATTAATATAATTCACCTCATAACCAGATAAAGGAAATAAATTATATATGATTATATTAATTAAATTCAATACTTATTCTTAATTTAAAAAAAGAAAAAGTAGGGGCACCTGGGTGGCTCAGTCTGTTAAAAGTCTAGCTCTTGATTTCAGCTCAGGTCATGATCTCAGGGTCATGAGATCGAGCCCCTTGCCAGCTCTGGGCCGGGCTTAGAGCCAGCTTAGGGTTCTCTCTCTCTCTCTCTCTCTCTCCCTCTGCCCCTCCTCTTCCACTAATACGCTCTAGTGTGAACACACACTCTCTCTCTAGAAAAATCAAAAAAATAAATAAAAAGTAAACTCTTAGCAATTTAGAATAGAAAGGAGTATTGTTACCTTGATGAAGGATATTTACCAAATAAGCCTATCATAACCATCAAACAATGATAAATACATGAAATCTCTTTGGAACGAGGAACGCGATATGGAGACACACTATCATCACTTCTACTCATACCCTGGTGATCCTACCTAGCATACTAAGGCAAGGAATAAAATAATAAAAGGATTGAGAAGAGAGAAATAAACTATTATTGGCAAATAAAGCATAATAGTGTATATTTTAGTAATCTATTTTTACATAAAAAATTACCCCAAACTTAGCAGCTTAAAGCAACAAGTTTTATCATCTCACGGGTTTTGTAGGCCAGGAACTGAGGAGTGGCTTCACTGGTTGATTTTGGTGTAAGGTAGTGCATGACATCAGGTAGGTCATCCAAAGGCTCGCCTGCAAGTTTGAGAGCATCCACTTCCAAGATTGCTCCTGCACATGGCTGTTAGCAGAAGCCTTCAGTTTCTTGCTGGCTGTTGGCAGGAAGCCTCACTCAGTTCTTTCCACATGGGTCTTTCCATAGAGTTGCTTGGTGCTCTTCATGGTCTGGCAGCTTGCTTCCCAGAACAAATGATCTAAAAGAGGACAAGATTGAAACCACAACGCCTTTTCTAACTTTGCCTTAGATGTCACACTCTGGCATTTCTATGACATTTTATTTTATGAAAAGCAGGTAACCAAGTACTGTCCACACTCAATGAAGGGAAATTAGGCTCTTCCAAAGAGAGATGTCTCAGAGAATTTATGGGAAGACTTTAAAACAACCACAGTGTACATAGAAAATCCAAAAGAATTTACAGAAAAACAGAATTAAAAATTGAGTTTATTAAGATCACTGGATATGAGCAAACATACTAAAACCATTTGCATTTCTATTCAACAATAAAAAATAGTTAGAAAATGAAATACTTTAAGATGATGCCATTTATAATAGCATGAAAAAAAAATTAAATACCTAGGAATAAATCTAACTAAAGTGATGTGAGGCTTCTACATAGAAAACTGGGAAACATTATTTATAGAAATTTTAGATCCCCACCTAACCGAATGTATAAAATTAAATAGTTAACTATATTTTTTTCCCTAAATACTCTCCAATTAAAGATCATCAGTTGCAAAATAAAGTGTATCTTCTGCTGAAAGTTTAAGAAACTTTGACGTGAGAGGAACAGATCCCAATTTTCTCTCTTCGGCCTAAAATATTTAACTCACCACTATGCCAACCAGTCAGTATCACGAAGTGTTCCGAATCTCCCTAAGTTTTGCTTCTGCCGCCGCTGTTATGTCTGGACACAATCAGCTTTCCATTTCCTTGGCCTGTTGCCTAGCTTTGCACAAAATCTTCCCTTATCTTCTCTTCTTTCACTATATTTCCGGCAGATTGGACATTTTAAAAATATAGCTGTAAAAATCAAAACACAGATAAATTCAAGACCATAAAAATAAACAAGTTGAGAAAATACAACTTTCCAAATATAAAAAAATCAAAGTTGACTACACACACAGGTCTCTGCTCTTTTTCTGACCCTGCCTAAGAAAATTTCACCTTGAAGTAGTTTTAAGTTGGCACAATAACTATGCCTAGAATAACCTCATTCTTTCAAAGAATCTGTTTTCTGGTTTTCTCTACATATGTTCTAGGCTATTCAAGACTGGACCTAACTTCCCCTGTACCTAAAATATCATTGAATGATTCAAACACAGTACCTGTGGTATCCAGAGTACCTGCAGAGAAGATGGGAACCAGGACATTCCTTGAATAGGGATGTTGTTATTGTCGACCACACTCAAACTCACCCCCCCACCCCATACACACCCCCCCACATTGCATCTCCAGCCATCCCAAGCACAGTCATTATGATGGTTAATTTTACATATATCAACCTGACTGGGCTAAGGATAGACCAGATTATTCTTGAATGTGTCTGTGAGGATGCTTTAGGAAGAGACTAGCATTTGAATCTATAGATGAGGAAAGAAAATCTGCCTTCACCACTGTGGGCAGGCATCATCCAATCCACTGAGGGCCCAAATAGAACAAAAAGCTGATGTAAGGGTGAATTTTATTTCTCTCTTCTTCAGCTGGGACATTCATTTTCTTCTGCTTGTAGATATGAGAGCTCCTAGTCTGGGGGGCCTTTGGATTCTGGGACTTACACTAACAGCCCCCCATTCCCCTTCTCAGACCTCCAGCCTTCAGACCTGGACTGAATTATACCACCAGCTTTCCTGGTTATCCAATGTGCAGGTAGCAAATGGTGAGGCTTCTTGTCCTCCATAACCATATGAGCCAATTCCTATACTAAATCTCCTCTTATATATATTTCTTTTTTTCCCTAAGATTTTATTTATTTATTTATTTATTAGAGAGCGAGCGAGAGAGAAACAGCATGAGAGGGGAGAGGGTCAGAGGGAGAAGCAGGCTCCCCGCTGAGCCGGGACCCCGATGTGGGACTCGATCCCGGGACTCCAGGATCATGACCTGAGCCGAAGGCAGTCGCTTAACCAACTGAGCCAGCCAGGCACCCTATATATTTCTATATATTGTATTGGTTCTGTTTCTCTCCAGAACCTTGACTAATACGGTCATCAATTTTTTACCCAGTCAATCCATAGTCTGGCCAGTGGCACGTGAAGTAATTTGCCATGAAAAATACTATCATGGGCGCCTGGGTGGCTCAGTTGGTTAAGCGACTGCCTTCGGCTCAGGTCATGATCCTGGAGTCCCGGGATCGAGTCCCGCATCGGGCTCCCTGCTCGGCGGGGAGTCTGCTTCTCCCTCTGCCCCTCCCCCCTCTCATGTGCTCTCTCTCATTCTCTCTCTCTGAAATAAATAAATAAAATCTTTAAAAAAAAAAAAAAAAAAATACTATCATATGGCAACATATATAAAAATTTTAAATGCAAATACTCTTTCATCCAATCGCTCCATTTCTAGAAATTAATTCTATATACTTGCACATGTACTTATAGACATATGTAGAAGAAAATTAATTTTATTATAAGCATTACTTATAGAAGCAAAAAATTTTAACTACATACATGTCCATTGGTAAAGGAACAAGTTAAATACATTATAACCTAACAATTCAGCTATTTTTTTTAAAGGATTTTATTTATTTATTTTTGAGAGAGAGAGAGCATGAGAGCACAAACAGGAACGGGGGAGGGGCAGAGGGAGAAGCAGACTCCCTCCTGAGTGGGGAGTCCGATGCAGGACTTGATCCCAGGGTTCTGGAATTGAGCCCCAAATTGGGCTCCCCACTCAGCAGGGAGTCTGCTTCTCTCTCTCCCTCTGCCCTTCCACCCCATGGGAGCCCTTTCTATCACGCAAGCATACTCTCTCTCTCAAATAAATAAAATCTTTAAAAAAAAGAATTACATATTACTATGTTTCTTTCACTCTTTCTTATTTGCATGCATATTATAGATGACTTTTACCCTTGGGGAAGTTTTGAGTTCTATACTGTGGATTTTCTCATCCACCACCCCCCCCAACCCCGAATAACTTCTGGACAACATTATTAATTTTTTTGTGGCATGAGATTTAGACACAACTCTTATTTTGGGGAGTCTATCCTTGTCTGTTAGCCTTTTCCAAGACAGACCAAAAAAATTTTTTTATATTAAAGTTATAACTCAAACCAACTGGGAAAGCTATTCTCTGAGGTCAGAGTTTCTGGAGATCTGAACAGGTATTAGTGAGGCAGCAAGGGAAGCTGTCTGACCGGGTAGATAAGATTAATCAGGGCTGGTGGTTAATTCAGTTGATAGATACCACAATCAGACTATTCTCACATCTTAAACTTTTCTTCTCTGAAAACTCCCATGTATCCTGGAATTCTGGCCACTGGGTTCCTCCTCTGGTTGGTGGCATGTTCAGTGTTATTAACTTGGCGAGACAGCTATGACTGACAGCACTGAGCTCAAATGCAGTCAGACCGACTTATCTCAGTATCACCTCCATCCACTTTTTAAAGATTGTCCTTAGTCCCATTCTTGTAGTTGATCTCAATTTTTTTTTAGAGAATAGACATTTTATTTTTTTGTTTTTAAAAGAAGATTTATCCATTTATCTTAGAGAGAGAGAGAGGGAGAGAGCACAAGCACAGGGAGGGGCAAAGGGAGGGGAGAGAGAGAATCCCAAGCAGACTCCCTGCTGAGCACAGAGCCCATCTCCAGGCTCTATCCTATAACCCCGAGATTACAACCTGAGCCAAAACCAGCAGTCAGATGCTCAACTGACTGAGCTACCCAGGCACCCTGGGAACAGACACTTTAGAATATTAGATACTGGGGGTGCCTGGGTACCTCATTTGGTTAAGCATTTGCCTTCGGCTCAGGTCATGATCCCAGGGTCCTGGGATCAAGCCCCGCATCGGGCTCCCTGCTCAGCGGGGAGTCTGCTTCTCCCTCTGCCTGCCGCTCCCCCTGCTCGTTCTCTTGCTCTCTCTCACTCTCTCTCAAATAAATAAAGTTTTTAAAAAATCTTAAAAAAAAAAGAATGTTACATACTAGATACAAGAGACACATTATTCTCTCACAAGAGATACATGAGACTCTCAGGTGAAGAGTGCATTGCTTTTTAGATGTAAAAATTTCACTAAGCCACTATTTACTTAGGAGCCAATGAGTTAAACAGTTATAAGCCAAGCACTAATTTTTTTTTTAAGATGTCTACAGTTAGTGTCTACAGTTAGGACTTGAACTATTCTGCCTGTTGTTGAGATTGACCTCAAGATTTTCATTATTGTACTGTTCTTATTGTGTTTTGATATCACAGAATGACTTGAAATATGTTTCCTCTTTTCTCATTTTTTGGATGGTTTGGTTTAGCATTGCTGTAGTTTCAGGATAGGCCAATAGCTATGGGGAAAAAAAAAAACCCTTTAAATCTTAATGGCTCAACACTACAAAGGCTTATTTCTTACTTATTTCTTGCTCATAGTCCAGTATGGGTTATAAGTGGGGGTGAGGGAAGACTTTGCTCCTCACAGTCATTCAAGGACCCAGACTTCTTACATTTTAGAAGCTCTATCATCCCCTAGGACCTTGGAGTTCTCTGGGTCCTCCGCACCTGGCAAACAAAGGAAGAGAGAGAGAGTGAAGGATGATGTAGGGGATTTTTTAATAGGGACCATGTCTGGAGACAGTTTACATCAACTCCACCCATATTCCATTGGCCAGAACCCACTCACATGGCCACATTTAGCTCCAAAGGAGGCTCAAAGATGTGGATAGTTTTATGCCTCAGAGGAAAAGAAAATATAGTTTGGTGACCACGTAGCCTTGCCTTTGCCATAATCTGTTCTTCTCGTCAGCAAGTATCTGTTTTTGTTTTTTTTTTTTTTAAAGATTTTACTTATTTATTTGAGAGAGAGAATGAGATAGAGAGCATGAGAGGGGGGAGGGTCAGAGAGAGAAGCAGACTCCCTGCTGATCAGGGAACCCGACGTGGGACTCGATCCCGGGACTCCAGGATCATGACCTGAGCCGAAGGCAGTCGCTTAACCAACCGAGCCACCCAGGCGCCCAGCAAGTATCTGTTTTACCACACAAAGAACATACATACACTGACCCTCCCCAAGGGAAACAACCCAAAGCCCCACCTTGTCAGGGAATCCAGTTCAATATATAGATCTCTGGGTGATGCACGATCTTCTTTTCAGAGGTTCTGGCCTCTTACAATTACTTCACCTTTTCTACCAGGTTCAGCCATGTATTTAAAAAATAGTTTAAAAAATATTGTATCCATCATTTTAAGGTATATGCCCTGTGAATTTCCCACTCAACACTAGATCTGTCAAAATGTGGGAAGTAGTTTACCTCATCCATTTTCAATTAGGTTCATGCTTTCATTCCTTCAACAATTTACTGAAGAAGGCCTACATGAGCCACTGTTCGTGAACTAAAATCAAATGGTGCACAAAGCAGACACAGTCCCTGCCCTCATAAAGCATAAAGTCCAGTGGTTCTTGAGTATTTCTTCCCAGTGACTATACTCTCCAGGAAGATATTCCTCTGGAGAGGATGGTGTCCCAGGAAGCAATAGGAATAGGAAGCCATACACATAACCTTAAAATTCCTATCTTTTTTTTTTTTTAAAGAGTTTATTTATTTATTTGAGACAGAGAATGAGAGAGACAGAGAGCACATGAGAGGGGGGAGGGTCAGAGGGAGAAGCAGACTCCCTGCCGAGCAGGGAGCCTGATGCGGGACTCGATCCCGGGACTCCAGGATCATGACCTGAGCCGAAGGCAGTCGCTTAACCAACTGAGCCACCCAGGCGCCCAAAATTCCTATCTTTTTAAGTGTTTTCTAATAAGTAGAATACATTTGTGTACCTCAGGGAACCACACAAAACCAAACTGAAGGACAGTATCTTGCTAAAACCAACCTTCTACTGTACATCTGTTTTGAATAACCTGAGGACCTCTAGGATGGTCCATTTTCCAAGTGGAGGAATGTATTTGCTTAGAAACTGTAATATTCCATTTCCAATCCTTCTGTCTCCACTATCTCCAGGGACTCTTTTACAAACTATCCAATCAGGTCTGGGCTATGTAGATATCCCAGGCCAAGCCCATATCATCCAGAAGACTGCTCTTCTGACATTTTTCTCTTGATGCTTTTACTCAACAGTCCCTTCTGCTGTTGTAACTGTTGATGGGTTTTTACCCATCAACTACTTGTGGAGGCCACTTACAAACTACGCTCTACAAGCAGGATTCCTTACAGTGAGGCCAGAGTATTGGGCCACATCAGAAGTTTTCTATGGTATTGTATGGTAGCTCTGCCTGTCTAGCAAAGTCCAGTGATGCTGCTTCACTTTGCCTCCCTAATCCCCATATCTAAGTAAGTGGGTACTAGAATTATAGTATTTCTCTTTCACTTGACCAAGCAAGCCCTCCCTCCAGTCACTGTCTGGGAGAGTTCAGCAATTACAGATCTGTTGACCATGTAGGATGAATCACATGCCAATCCATTTCATTAAACTTTGGTGTCTGTCTTAGACATTTTCCATGGTAAGACATTTGCCTGTTCCCTGCAAAATGGGGATCCATGCTCATAAGGTTCTTTCCACTGACTCTTCCTTTCCTTATGCTCTACGTTTATGTCTGTGAATAGGCCTGGGACTTTTACTCCTGGCCTCTCAGCCCCTTCCCACTAAAGATCAGGCACACATGGAAGGCTCTATAACCTTTCTTTACTTGTTACTGAGAATCAAAGTAAAATAAAAACTTTTACAAACTTGCTTTGTGTCACTGCCTGAATTGAATTGGTATAAAATGGGACTCAATGATGCATTGATATAAAAAAACCCCAATGTTTCATCTTTGTATTTCATGGATGTTCTAAATAAAATGACAGAGAGTCATCTGGCAGAGTAAATGTTGTCTGTGTTAGGTAGTGAGAACAATTTGAGGGCACAGATAGGAACCAGAATTCCTGATTCCTTTTACCAGCTTTATTATTGACCCGACTGAATTTCACCACAGCAGAGATGTTGTATTACTCATTTTTGTATGTCCAGAGCATGGCACGAGGCCTGGGACATAATGACACTCAGATTGTTAAGCTGAAATAATACATCTTTGTTTCACTCTTTCCAAATGTAGTTTTTGGGGGGATTTTTTATTGGGCCCTATTCTGTTTCTGCTTTCAGTTCTAGGGAGCAATTGACCATGAAATCCCATGGAGAGCAACAGTGGAGATTCTGTTCCAGCCTAAGGGAATCAGCGTGTCCAGGCCTCTTTCTCTGTCATTGAGACAAATGAAGCAGGAGTGTGTATGTGGCAAAACTCCAACTACAATTGAGGGAATACCTCAGTTTGGCAGGCTTGAGAAATTTATACTTGTTATTAGCAATAGTTGGGAATGGTCTTTCAAAAAGAGATCGCCACCACTCAGTGTGACTTAGATAAAAAAAGGGGATTTGTTTCTTTTGAGGAAAAACCTGGGGAAAACTTTACTGCAGATGGAAAGGAGAAGGGTTGCTGGAGGGCAGATTCTAATACTAGACTAGAAAAACATGGCTTCTGTGGTGAAAGGTTTACCAAGATGGCTGCCAACAATTCTTCTCATCCCTGTACACACATTCCACTCCTTTCAAGTGGTGAAGCCTCTGATACCTCTCTTTGAATTGGGGCTAGCTCTTTGACCAATAGAATGTAGCATTAATGATGCTGTGTGACTTCTGGGCCTAGGTCTTAAAGACCTTGTAAGCTTTTTTTTTTTAACCTCTTAGAAGCCAGGTGCCACGTAAAGAAGTCTGGCTTATCCTGTTAAAAGGCCACATGGAGAGAGAGCTGTAAAAGGACAGCTTCTGTAGAGGAGAAATTAGGCTCCTCAGTTGACAGGCAGCACCAACTGCCAGACACGTGAGTGAAGCCATCTTGGATCCTTCATCCACAGTTGATCCTCCCAATTGTTGTTGAGCCCTGCTTCAATGCCCAAAGAATCACAGCAATCAAATGGTTGTCATTAATTTTGGGGGTCATGCAGCCACAGGTAACTAAAACAGCTCCAAGGATTGGCCAGGTGACTCCTATTGACATCTACGTGGTGTCTTTATTGCTTATGGCCGTGGAACTGGGAATGCATGCATTTCTGAGATTGCCTCTATCAGACAGGACATGAGTGCATTGTCAGGTCTCCCTGCCTGTGGACCATGTCAAGGAAGGGCAGGTTCTCAGTTCAGAGCCAGTCCAGTACTTCCACCTGATTGGGCTTGGCACCCAGAGGCACAAAGATAAAAGAATGAATCACCAGTGTATTGGGATCAAGATTTCTTAGGAGCATGCCTGTGTGAATGAGTTGGTAAGGAAGGGCTTAAGGAGATCCTGGGTAAACTTCTAGTTATATTGCCAGACAGGCTTTGCTTGCAGATGGTGCCTAAGATTGAGGCTGTGATGCTAAATTGAATGTGATGACTCTCAGGTCTGGTAACCAGATCCCTATGCTGTTCTATGTGTCAGTCCCTTGCCTGTTAACTCTACTCTGTGTAATGGGAAGACCCAGCCTTGCTTTTATCAACCTGTTTTCCTGGAGATTAATATTCTGGCTTGAACTACAGCCTGGTGGTCCTGCCCTATGCTGCTTCGCCTGCATCTCTGAGTATCACCTGTTCAGGACTTTGTCCTGCCTGTCTGTCCAAACTTTGTTTCTCTCCCTGTTAAGCCCTCCCTGTTTGCCTGGAATACCACCTGTTGTTTGCTGACATCTGTATTGTACCATGTTCCATCTGTTTTCTTCCCTTCCTTATAGCTCCTGGAATTTGATTTTTCTACCTTCAGTTCCTCCCAGGTCATCACAGAATCTGCTCCATTCCACTGACATGTTGTAAGGCTGTATCCAAAACACAAAGTCTAATTCTTCCACACAATAGCCTTTAGATATTTGATAACAACCTTCCCATGACCTTTGATCATCTCTTTAGCCTAAATCTTGCTGGCTCCCACGTTATCAAGGCTACCCATCAATGGATATAATTTAGCTTCTCAATATCCTTCTTAAAAGGTAGTTTACAGGGTGCCTGGGTGGCTCAGTTGGTTAAGCGACTGCCTTCGGCTCAGGTCATGATCCTGGAGTCCCTGGATCGAGTCCCGCATCGGGCTCCCTGCTCGGCAGGGAGTCTGCTTCTCCCTCTGACCCTCCTCCCTCTCATGCTCTCTGTATCTCATTCTCTCTGTCTCAAATAAATAAATAAAATCTTTAAAAAAAAAAAAAAAAAAAAAAAAAAGGTAGTTTACAGAAGTGATTCACGTGCTTCAGCAGAAGACATAGGAGGGGTATCATTTCCTATGACAAGGATATTTTATCAGTTATGCCTATATTTATGTTATTATTTTGCATGAGCATTTTTAAAGGGTTCCATCAGGTCTAGACCGGGGTTTTATGGGCTCTAGAGCTTACATAACTTTAGGGACTCTCTTTAATAAAAAAAATTTACAAATATACAGTTAGTTTCAGGCCTGTGAAAATGAGGGATCCTGAAGCTTCAGTTTTGTTAGTTTCTTTGGAAATCTGCCTCAACATTCCTAATGGTATCCTCTCATAAAATTCCTGTTTTTTTTCATCAGAGCTGCTATCTTATCAGGTTTCCTCTCCCTCCATATTAGTGCCCATATTAGACTAACTCTAATGTGGGTACTTAGCACATGCAGGATTAAGTAGGTTCACATACATCAGGGACTTAGAACAACATCTAGTGCATAAAGCATGCAATTGATGTTAGCTATTACTATTTTTATTGCTTACTTGCAAGACCTTAGCAAATAGTTTGTCTTCCCATCTTCATTTTCTCTTTGATGTATTGGAGATAATACTTGCCCTGCCTTTTCCATAAAGTTACTGTATCAAATGATAAAAAATGTGAAGGGGCTTTGTCAGCTGAAAAGCACCTTGCACCTGGAAGATATTGTAACCAAGGTTCCATTCGACGTTGTTCATTCTAGCAAAGGTTACGTTTAGCAAAGAAAAGACTTTGGCCTAGGTAGTAGAGTCACTAAAGCCCTCATTAAAGGAGGGAGGAAGTAAAGAACAAGAGGTGCATGGGTGGCAAATGCCCGAGGCAATGACCTGCGCCTCCCTTTTGATATGCCAACGTTCAGAAAAGATGCAATAAGCAGAATCTGAGAAAAAGTCGTGTTATTATATAAAAGCAAAGCACCGGGAGGTATCTTGTGCGTGTGTGTGGGTCTGCAGCCTCTTCAGCCTTGTCCTGCTCAGCAACCCAGGCTCCCAGGCCGCTGCCTGGAAAAATCCTGCTCAGACTTTGGGTTCAGCTTAAAAGTCCCTCCTCTGTGGGATTTCCCCAATCCCTCCAGCCCTTCCCACAGGAAGAATAAATGGTTCCTTTTCAATACCCTCGCTGTGAAAGCACTTCTAACAGTCTCAACTGAGGGGGACGCACTTTTCTTATTTCCGTGTTTCCAGGGTCTAGCCTTGTGTCCGCTACCGAATAGGTGTTCAATAAAGGATTAGTCAGTGAATGCACTTTGAAGAAATAACTTTTAAAAAGTTGGTAAAAAGGATTTAAGGGCGGGATGTAGCGGGTAAAAAAGCCTTGCACACGGGCATTAGCAGTCACTAACCAGGGCAGTTCTGGCCGCCAGACGCATCTTTCCAGCTCTGGGTACCCGGCGACCACGACGGCGAATCCCGCGGGAAGGGCCGCCCCAGGGGCGTGGCTTGAGAGCGGGGGGCGTGGTACGGCCCGCGGGGGTTTCCGCGCTGGGGGCGCGTCCGGCGGGGGCGCAGGAGGGGCTTCCGCCGCGAGGGGGCGGGGCTGGCGCGCCGAGTCCTCTGACGGCCCCAGCCAGGGAATTTCAATTTGAAACCTAGCGGAGGGAGGAGGCGGGCGCCGCGGCCCGGCTGCTGGGGCTGGAGCGGGACCAGTCCCCGCGGCGAGCGAGTCCCTGGAGGTGCAGTGTCTGGGTAAGGAGGCTTGCGGGGCTGCGGAATGGCGGGCCTGGGTCGGGGGAGCCCGGGCCGAGCGGCCAGTCCCTGCTGAGCTGCAGGAGCGGCTCGGATTTTTCCTCTGGCTGCAGCTGGGAAGCTGATCCCTGGCAGGAAGCGGTGGCGGGACGGTCCCACCGTGGGGGAGGGCGACCGGCTTTGGGATTTTCTGCCGCTCCCTCTCTCCTCTCCTCCCCCTCTCTGCCGGACCCCATTCCCGCCCGGAGGTCCGGGTCCTGTTGCTCCAGGCCGGATTCCCTCTTCCCCGCTCCACTGCGGTCCCCCCATCTCCCTTCCCGGGAGTCGGGACCACGTCTGGTCTGAGCCGGGAGAGGTAGGGGCATGGTGAGGGCTGCGCCGGCCCCGCAGAGGTGCCCGTGGGCTCAGGGTCGCGCGCCCGGGGTCCCGCGGAGAGGCTGGAGGAGGAATCCGGCTCCATCCCGGGCGCGGGCCGCGGCGCGCGAGCCGAGCCCAGCGTGGAGCCCAACTCGGGGGCTCCGGGGAGGCGGAGGCGGCGTTCTTCATGAGGATGGTTTGGGGAGAGGAAACGCGGACGGGGACGCCGCGCCTCCCCGGGCGGGCCGCGCGCGTGGGCTCTGCAGGGAGCTGGGCGAGCGGGGCGCGTCGGCTCCACGCGCCTCGCCGAGCCGTTCCGCGCGGCCTCAGCCCGCGCGCGCCCGGGTCGCCGGCGTCCCAGAGGACGCCCGCGGCCCGCGCCGCTGCGGAGAGCGGTGCACTCTTGCGCTCTGCTCCCTACAACTGCGACACCCAGGCCATTTCTGCCCCGATGGCTCGTTTGCTTCCTCTGGGGCGGGGGGCAGAGGGTTGGGAACGGTTTTAGGTGAGCTGCAGGGGGAGAGAAGAGAAGAACGGAACCAAACGAGACGCTGCCCCCCCCACCCCCCCCCAGCCGCCGGGATGTCTGCGGGGGCGTCGTCGGTCCTTACACTTTCCAAAATCGCTCACCTCCTCCGAGGTCAGGGTTTTTTGGTGAGATTAGAAGAGCTCTCGCCTACAGTCTGTTATTTTTAGGGGAGGGTCTCTTGAGAAGCCCTCCCTACTAATTTAGGATGCCTTAAACTGAATTCTCCATCACTACAACCGCTGCCGCCGTGATTAAGAGGGAGGAGCAGTGGATTTTTTTTTTTTTTTTTGAATCACATCTTTTCCTCAGTTTCTTGAACTTCTTGCGTCCAAAATGTTGTCTTTGGGGTGTCGTGCCAGAGACTTGTTCTTCTTACTCTTATGTAAGCTTTTTTTTTTCTTTAATGATTCTTACAGTTTTGCCTTTATTCGTCCATATTCTTTGCTCCTCCCCCTCCTTTTTTCTTCTCTCACCGGAATGCATTATTTCTATATTCTCTATCTATAATATTGTGTGAGAATTAGCAGTTTAGTTTAGCTTTCTATCACATTTCACCTTAGGTTTAACACTTGAGGAAAACTGAGTCAATTTCTTGGCCGCAGGAGCTGGGATGTAGGATTCTCAGGCTTTGAATAGTTTTTACTGGGAAACCAATAGTACTTACTCCTGTTCAGTTTCTGTTTGCAGTCTCATTGCTGTGAGAAATCACTGGATTGCTGTTGCAGTCACTGATGGGGCTGCATTGCAACGCAATCTTGGATTAGGATAAGGGTCAAACGACTACCATACGTCAGGCTGACACAGTTTTTAAAGAGCCAGGCAGTGTCACCTGTTAGAGCTCCCGTGATCAGTTCTGTAATTCAGTTTGAGAACCACCATCAAACCTCAGATATCTACTCTTTGGAGGTTATTGGAGAACTGTACAAGTGATAATGACTTGGAACAATGGTGTGGATTTAGGGCTCATTTAATCCTATCCTGTCTTCCTCACTTCTTGGGCAGAATTCCCACTGAAGTCAGTAGTGGTCTTGTGTGCAGAAGGACTGCTGAGAACAAGAGACTGCTCATTTAGAGTAAGGGGAGGGGACAGTTTCTTTCCTTTTAAAACACCCTGCTTTAAGAAAGACCTAGTCATAACAGTTTTTTAATCTTTTACCTCCAGTCCTAGTAGTTAGAGCACTGTGTGCAAAGACCTTCCAGAGAAAATAGGTGGGTGACTTGAGCCCCCAACTTCAAATTCTTAGTGTCTGAATTGGATGGGGATTGCTTAAAACGATTAAAAGTGATAATTTAACAAAATTAGAATTTTGGTGAAATTATTACCAACTTCTATAAAAAATTTAAGCTGTTATGGAATATTTTCAACTGGGATGTGTTATTAAATTGGGTATGTATGCAACTGGGTATGTACGTTAAAATCAGAAATTTAATCCCGAATAGAAAGAAGCAAATTTGCAGATTTAGGGGATGAATCTGAAGGGAAAATAACTGTGCAAAAAATAACTGTGCAAATGTAAAACAGGGAAATTCAGATAGCTCTTACTGTATTTGGAGAGGTAGCTTTTAGTACACATACAGGTGTTAGTGACTCTCCGGGCCCATCATTATTAGATTTGTGAGTACTCGACACTTTCCAGTTTAGCTTTGTGCTGATCTGAGTTGGTGAGCTTGTTAGGTCCTTTGCTTCGTAACGTAACGTTCCTGTGGCTTACCCTTTCCAAATTGCCAGTTATAAAGAATCGAGTTTAGAAGACCTATCCAGTCACCAGATTTTAAAATAGATTTTTAAAAATCATAACCATGTCCATGTGTACTACCCAACCATTTGCTTTCAACTAAAAATACTTGCAAAGATGACAAAGCAGTCCTCAACCAAAATATTTATTGGTAAAATTACTCTGTAATTAGTAATATTGTATAGTTATGTTTAACATCAGGTTTTGCTCTGAATCACCACTCTCATATTACTGTGGCTAGAGAACTGTAAGGGTTTTTATCTTTGCCATTTTATTTAGCAATGTGGGGTTTATATTTTATATAGTAGAATGCTAAGTATTTTTAAAGATTTGACTTTGTTTCTGTTTCCACAGAAAAGTATGGGCCTTTTGTCTTTGTTTTTTAAACTGAGGTAGTCTTTTTGAAAGCTGTGTGTCACCTTTTTGAAAAAGTATGCCTTGCTAATATTTTTGTAAGGCAATATAGTAGTTTATAGGGATCTATACTGCTGAGAGTCAAATTTTGCATTTCTAAAATCTGTTTTTACTTGGAGGAAACAAAGGAAATGTGCCTACCTCCCCCGCCCCACCTTTATTTAGAAACATCTCCAGTGGCCTTGTTTGCTTTCTCAGATTCAGAATTACTGTACCTAACCACTGGGTACCCTTACAGATTTAAAAGCTGTAAGTAAATGTTTATGCTGGCTTCAGTAGTCTAGCAAATACTAGCCAAACCCTAATTTACTGCCCTTTTATAGAATCTTGGAATCTCGGGTCTGGACCTTTAGGAGTCAGCAAATCCACTCTCAGCCCTTGTCCTCTTCCCCCAACAAACATTTCCAGACTCTTTGGAAGGCCTGAGTTAATAGAAGATTTGTATATAAATCCCCCACAGATTCCAGACAGACCATCCTTTGGAAATGCCACGTTTTGGCACAAATCAGCAACTCAATATTGATAAGATATCTATCATTCATTTGGGCAGTGCCCCAGACTAAAATCTAACATGGAGTCATGGCTGGTATCATTAGCTATAGGGGAATGGCCTCCCAAGTATAAATACTTGAGTTATATAGAAGTTACAGGTAAGCCAAAAAGGAAAGAGAGGAATCATCTCTAATAGCTAGAAATAGCTGATAGTGATAACCAGTGCTTTTTAAAGCTTTTCTGTAAAGTGTGTATGGGTGTGCATTTTGTATGAGAGAGGGAATATATTCATGTATATATGTATATATATTTGTTATGTGAAGTATCTATAACATTATACTTAATATATTTGACAAATCTATTCATTGAACCTTTGTAGAATATTTTGGAGGTGCTTTTAGTGAAGATTCTTTGAAAGTTGGAGTTGATGTAGAACCTGGGACTATTTCATGTAGAAATGTCATGTAGGCAATATTTCATATAGGGGATTTGCTTTTCTCACTTTGTGGTTGGATTGAGATCTGTGTGGGTTTCTTAGATGTGTGTTTTTCATGTCTAACTTCTCTCAATACCCAGTGTTTGGGATAGTATTTATTTTAATGAGAATTTCAGTGGTTTTCTCAATTTTCTCATTTTTAAAAAAAGATTTTATTTATTTATTTGAGAGAGAGAGAGAGAATGAGAGCATGAGTGGGGTAGAAGGGCTGAGGGAGAGGGAGAAGCAGGCTCCCTGTTGAGCAGCGAACTGGACGCAGGGTCGATCCCAGGACCTTGAGATTATGACCTGAGCCTAAGGCAGACCTTTAACTGACTAAGCTGCCCAGGCGCCCCTCAATTTTCTCATTTTTAAAGTGACGTCACTTACCCGTTAGTATAGGGACAATACTACATTTTATACTGCTTCTGGATTTTTTTCCTGAAGATTGAATTTGGGCTAATATCATATTCTCAATTACTTATAATATGGAACTTTGTTTTCATTTCACGGATATTGCTCTGCCTATTAATATTTTTTCACTTTAGCAAATTAGAGCCATAAAGGTCTAGATGTATGTAGATTGCCTCCTAAATAATCCTTATAGTAATATGGAATACATGTGAGGAATAAGAATTATCTGTTTATTCACTCCAAGAAATATCTTCAGTAAGGCTTTGTTTTAGGTAGCCAAGTTAACATTTTGCATATGTAACTAACTTCAGTGTCATGGGGATGGTGTTCGTTCTTTCTAGGTTAAGAACTAGAGCGCATGGAAAGGGTTCCAAAGTGATTTGTCTGTTCATCTGTGGACACCTTATTGTCTAGATCAGGTAGGGAAGTTCATTGTATCTAAACTAAAGCTTGCATTCTGTAACTGAAAAGCCAGTTTCCTTTTGCTTTGCTCTTTTTATGGCCTCACTATCAACCTCTTTGAAAAAAATGTTCAAATACATAAAGACTTATGTTACCTTCTGATTGCCCTATTCCAAGATAACTGTGATTTTTTTTTTTTAAGATTTAATTTATTTTGACAGGGAGAGAGAGTGTGAGCAGGGGGAGGGGCAGAGGAAGATAGAGAATCTCAAGCAGATTCCGCTCTGAGCGTGGAGCCTGACAAGGGGCTCCATCTCATGACACTGAGATCATAACCTGAGCCGAAACCAAGAGTGGGATGCTTAACCAACTGAGCCACCCAGGCACCCCAAGAGAACTGTGATTTTGGAAACTTTTCATATAGGTCTGATTATCTCCTCTCTAATCATCTTTTCTAAACCCTGAATTCAGGTTTCTAGATCTGTTGAGGTGGAACCACCATCCTGATAACAACAGTGCTGAGTTTAATCATATTTTTGAGTTTCCTGTGTATTCTACCAGTATAAATACACATCCCACTATCTTAAAGACATTAAATTAAAATGTAATTTACACTTTGCCATAATTCTTAGGTTCTTTTTCTTTTCGTCCAGACAGGCTATCCCTTAGGTTCATTCACCTTAGGGGCCAGAAAGGAGCATCGAGAATATTTAGTTTAGACACGCTTGATGTGGAGTGGGGTTAGTGGGGAAGGTACTGCTCAGTGTGGTTTATGAACTGCCTGAGACTTTAGTAAAGTGTGTGTTTACGTGCGTGCACACGTGTGTGTGTGTCTGAGTATCAGAGAGAGATTTTTGGGAGCAGTTTTGAAAGCATTTTGGGAAACAAGATCAAAAACTGCTCTTTTAGTTCAGTTCTTATCTTTGAGATTAGGAAACCTCCATCTTGCTGGATTGGTTTATTTCTGGAGCTACCATGCAGCTGTATTCTGGGAATTCCCCTTGCCTTTCTTACTGGGCTCCCAGGTTACTGGGCTCTATGTCTGTTTCTTAACTCTTACTTTGTATGACTTTATCCTCCAGTAGTTTCCAAGAAAGTGCAAGTGGAAAGTGAATTTTTTGAAACCTTGCATGTCTTAAAGCAGCTTTTTTCCCACTCTTAAAATGCCTTTTTTTTTTTTTTTAAGTAGGCTCCATGACCACTGTGGGGCTTGAACTCACAACCCTGAGATCAAGAGTCACATGCTCTACTGACTGAGCCATCCAGGTGCCCCTGAAATGCCTGTTTGTACTCTTAAGGTGAATGCTTTTATAGTTTGGCTGGGTATAGAATTCTAAGTTAGTGATTACTTAACCTTTGACTTTTTCAGGCATTATTCTGTTGTATTCTGGCATACCAGTGCTGTTGAGAAGGAGCGACACAATTCTAATTTCTGCTTCTGTGTTTGTGGCTGGTTTGTTCTCCTTAGAAGTTTTTAGGATTTTCTCTTTGAACTTGGTGTTTTGAAATTTCATGATGGTGTGCTTTGGGTGTGGGAGTTTTCTTACTCATTGTGCTGGACACTCAGTGGGCTCTTTCAGGTTGGAAACTCTTGTCTTTTAGAAATATTCCTCTATGATAATTTCTCCCTCTATGTTTTCTGATCTTTCTGAAACTTCTGTTATTTGGATGTTGAATTTTCTAGATTGACTTTCCAATTTTATTAGTATTTTTTGTTTTTTTGTTTTTTGTTTCTGTCTTATACCATCTCTTTGTCTTTTTGCTTGGCTGTTGGCTTTCTTCAGTGTTTTCTTCTAATCTCTCTACTGAGTTTTTTTGTTTTCCTATTTTCCAAGCTGCTCCTTGGTCACTGAATTTCCTTTTTGGTAATGTCCTTTTTTCCCCCTATGTATAGTATCTCCAATCTAACCCTACTTGATGGCCCTTTGAACTTGTTTTCCCTTTGGAATGCTCTTCCCTCAGATACCTGCATTGCTTACTCCCTTAACTCCTTCAGATCTATGTGTTCTGTGATCATTTATTTGAAACTACAGCTCTACTCCCACACCTAGCCTAGTATGCCTTAAATCTCTTCCTTTTCTTTCTTTCTTCTATAGCATGTATTATTATCATCTGAGTGTAAACTACAAGAAGGCAAATATTTTGTCTGTTTTGCACTTTGTGAATATGTGTTGACTGAGTCATCGGGCCTCCTGTTTTCTGTGTGCCCCTCACATCCGCTCTCTGGGTCTGGATTCTGGAGACTTCCTTCAACTGCTTTATAGAGTGAACTTCTTGTCTTTTGGCTGCAAAGGTTGGGAGAGAGAGGGAAAGAGGAGGAGGACTTTCAGTGTTCCACGAGCTGTTTTCAGCTCTGTCTCTCATCTCAGCCCTCAGTGGCATCTGGAACCTCCACTTCGTAGGCTCTCAGGGCCTCTCCCAGCATGCAGATTGCTTCTTGTGGGCCTCCACCAGAATGGGGATTCAGCTTTGGCTTCCTCTGCTTTGCTAAGTCCGTTACTTTGTACATCTGTTTCCCATCTTCTCAAATTCTGTTCATATATTGCATCTGCTGGCCTATCCTGTCCCTCTTTTGTCCCTCCCCTTTAAAAAAAAAAAAAAATTCCTTACTGTCATTTTAGTGTGGTTTTGGGAGGGAACAGAAATTAACTCATGTTCAATCCACTGATTTAGGGTTTTAAATTGATAAAAATAAAATTCCCAAGATGACTATGGTAGTCACAGTTTGGTAATGACTGCAGCCATAATAAAATTGTCCTTTTTATCATGCCAGATACTGAGTTGAACTTCAGTTATATTTTATGTATTTATATATATGTATATATATATTCATATTCATATATATGAAGAGAGAGAGAAAGAGAAAGTCAGATGATTGAGCTAACATCTAGGGTGGATGGGAGTGGATGACTGATATATCTTTGAACAAGAAGGTGCTTCCTAGGAAGACTTCAGCAAATGTATTTTTTTTTTTCTTGTGATAATTTCAAGGATTAGTTCAGTACAAATGCTTACAAATCTTACAGTATGTACTTGAATTAGATTTAAAAATACACAGTAGGGACACCTGGGTGGCACAGTTGGTTAAGCATCTTCCTTCAGCGTGGCTCATGATCTTGGGGTCCTGGGATTGAGCCCCACTTTGGGCTCCTTGCTTAGCGGGGAGTCTCCTTCTCCATCTCCCTCTGCTCCTCCCCACTGCTCATGCTCTCTCTCTCTCTCTCTCTCTCTCCCTGTCTCAAATAAATAAAATAAAATCTTAAAAAAAATACACAGTAAGAAGTTTGGTGGATATGTTTCAGAAATGGCAACCTTGGGGTGCCTGGGTGACTCAGTCAGTTAAGCATCTGCCTTCGGTCATCGAGCCCCACATTAGGCTCCCTGCTCAGCGAGGAGCCCACTTCTCCTCCCTCTGCGGCTCCCTCTGCTTGTGCTCTCTCTCTCTCTCAAATAAATAAAATCTTTGGGAAAAAAAAAAAAAGACATGGCAACCTAATTTTATACTGTTCTGAATACCTTAGTTTATCTTTAGGCTGATACATGGTTTGCATACATGTATTTAAATATTCTTTGAATATTGATTCAGGGATTAGAGGAAACTTTGAACTCCTGTGGATTCTGTTAAATACTTTCAGGGGAAAAATTTCATTACTAGGGCATGAATAGGAAGTGGGAATTACACGCATGTGAAGATACACATATGAGGGATTTTTGTATATGGAGTTTGGGGCAACAGAAATGGAGTTCTGAATAAGGTAGTGGCTGGAAGGTGTGAGGAAGCCCCAGAAGACCCAAAGACTCATATGTGTGTGTGGTTAGTGTAGGTTAAATTGTTTGGTGGGTTTTACAGATTCATAAATTCAAGTACTCTGTTCCTTCATGTAGAAGGTGTTGCAGACAGTAGATCAGGATAGTATTTCCCCAAAGTGTGATGGTATGTTAAAATGAGTTAAGTACACAGATGAATCTTTTTCTTTTACTGGTTAAATATATATGTCAGTGTACATCGGAAAAACAGACAAGTGCTTCAAACCTGTGATTTCATTGATATTAACTTAGCGTAAGGCTAAAATAAAGTAGGTATTTTTTAAGTAACTTGATTTAAAAATAACTATCTTTATCTTTAAGTGTTTGGATTTGGCAAAAACTATAAAGTTGGTATGTGAGTGAAGTTTGAGAAACATTGGGTGTGTTCAAAATATCATTTTCTTCATCAAGGTCATTGATAGATTTTTTTCCTTCTCCTAATAGATAACAGCATAAAACTGTATGTGATGGTCGCGGCAGAGACTTCTAATGGTTTTCTTTTCTTTTCTTTTTTTTTAAATTGTTTTAATTTGTAAAGCTTTTTTTTTCTTTTCAAAGTAAATCATTAGAACATTTTTTCACTTGATTCTTTTTTTTTTTTTAAGATTTTATTTATTTATTTGACAGAGAGAGACACAGCGAGAGAGGGAACACAAGCAGGGGGAATGGGAGAAGGAGAAGCAGGCTTCCCGCTGAGAAGGGAGCCCGATGCGGGGCTCGATCCCAGACCCTGGGATCAT
Source organism: Neomonachus schauinslandi (assembly GCF_002201575.2). Classification (NCBI taxonomy): domain Eukaryota; kingdom Metazoa; phylum Chordata; class Mammalia; order Carnivora; family Phocidae; genus Neomonachus; species Neomonachus schauinslandi. Next base: position 32,843,365 of record NC_058410.1, read on the forward strand.
GACCCGAGCCAAGGCAGATGCTTAATGACTGAGCCACCCAGGCGCCCCTCTCACTTGATTCTTAAAACGATTTCATACCCTATGTCTGACAGGGAAGAAAAGTGAGTCAGGAAGAGGTTAAACTTACCCAGAGTCATTCAGTTTTGTATTGGGGTTTCAGGCACAGCCAAGGCCTCCTTGTGTCCAGAGTTGTTGCCTTTGCTCTGTGCTCTTCTGCTGCTAATGGAGTTGCCAATTGAATTTTTCTTGGAGAACTCAGGAAGCCTGCCAAGTTTTGCAGCTAGAGGTCTGTCCTGTAGCTCTCATCTATTTGTATCTTGAACCCTGAAGGTAGACAGAGCTAGGTCTTCCAAAAATAGTTCAATAAGTGTGTCAACATTTTGAGATACTGTTGAAAAAACAAGGAAGTAGAAGTCCTACGGGATTATTAGAAAATGGTGCCAAAGGCCTTCACTAGGATTTGAAAAGCAAATGTGGCAGGGTCATATGCTAGACAATGGTGCATATTCACCCTTCGTTTGGGGAGCCCGCTCTCACTGTGATAATCTTTCACTTTTCCCCGGTATGCTCTGTTTAATTGCTTTTGGATTCTGGTAGAAAAGCTGCTAAATGAACACCTTCCTTGAAAATTTTTCTTTAATCCACTTCTCTTAAGGAGAAAAAGGGAAACTCGTTTTTCTTAATAAAATGAATACAGATTGTGTATGGGAAAGGTTAAAGTGTCAAGAAATGAGTTGGGTCTGTCTACTGACAAAGGAATCAAGAGTTTATCCATGAGCTTGTAACCAGAACTGTTTTTGGATCTTAGCCATTAAAATCAACATCAGTAAAGCCTGCGTCTTAATTTCTTTAATGCCAAGGTTGTCTGTTTTAAATTGCACACATATGAGAATATGAATACATTTGTTCACCCCCCCCCACTTCCCCCACCTCCAACAGAAAAATAAAGGTATGTGGAAGATATTCTTAACTTTTGCAGCTCTGCAGTGAAGAGCTGTAGATGTGGGCAGCATGGTAGTGGAGATGTGGCTCGAGCTTTTCTCCTTATTGAGGCCAGTTCACTTTCGTCCCCAGTGCTGCAAGCTTAAATGGGAAGAACCACGGGTAGGTTTTAGAGCATTCCATGGATCTGTGATCTCTGTGTTTGTTACTTGCTCCGTGCAGCACACATGATAGCAGTGAAGGACAATGTGGCACTTTTCTCAGGACCTGTTTTTGGTTGGTGGAATTTTTTAAAGTCATGTTTTTACCGTATCTGGTTATTTATTGACGTGGTTTTTGGCAAAAGGAATCTACCATTGTTTAGTTACAGAAAAGTGTCTTTTTAAACTTTTTATTATGGAGAGTTTAAGATACATTCAGAAGTAGAGAGAACACTAACATAGTGAACCCCAGGTACCCTCACCCAGCTTTGATAATTACCAGGCCATAGCCAGTCACGTCTCATCTATATTTTTCTTTCCACTCTCGATACTACCCTCCTCCCAGGATTATTTTGAAGCAAATTCTAGACATCATATAATTTCATTTGTAGATAGGTAAGATATTTCCTCCTGCCCCTTCTTCTTGGCATGTGCTTTCTAGTCTCCAAAATAAAGTTCATGTTCATTACTGCTTTTTTAGAATTATAGAAATTAGTTCCTTTGCAACATGGTCAGCTGCCATGTTTTTGGAATAAATATCTGACTCTTGTTTTGATCAGTGAAAGCAGTTTCATCTAAATGTAGCATTGTGGACATAGGAAATGCTTTTTAGCCAGTGCTAAAAACCCCAGTATTTTCTAAACCAAATCAGAGCTGATCTTCAAACTCCAGTATATTCTCAAGGTGGTGTTGCTGTTCTATACATTTTCCCCCCTCATGGCTCCTATATTTACACCAGACTTGAATGATTTTAGATTTTCCTTTTTTTCTCCTTTCCTCTCTCCCACGCTCCCTCCCTCTCTCTTTCGTTCTTCTTTTGCTTAGCATGGTTTAGTTGGCAATATGTTAGAAGTAGACCAAGTGAAACATTTTTTTTCAGCTGACTGAATTTTTATGGGACTACATAGTTATTGTAAAATCAGATCAACCTGCCATGTGTATGGTCTGGAAGTATAGAGGGAAAGTGCATGATTCAAACATGGATCATATATTAGTTTATAAATTCTATTTGTAAATCAAAAGGTTGGCATTATAGCTGAAGCTGACAATCACTTAGTAGTTGAAATGCATTTCCTAATTAATAAAGGCAGGATTTTTATGTGAGACGTAGTTTATTTTATATTTTAATTTTTACTTTTAATTAATTAATTTTTTAGAGAGAGAGTGCGTGAGCAGGGAGGGCCAGAGGGAGAGAGAGAATCTTAAGCAGGCTCCACGCCCAGCACAGAGCCCAATGTGTGGCTGGATTTCACGACCCTGAGATCATGACCTAAGCTGAAATCGAGAGTCAGACACTTAACTGACTGAGCCACGCGAGCGCCCCTAATTTTTACTTTTAATTAAAATACAGTTTAGTATGTTTCCTTTGTAAAGTCATTACATGCTGAATTATTTTAATATGTACTCTATTGAAATATATTTTAATGTCTAGTTTATTTTCTTTGTAAAGACATTACGTGTTGAATTAGAAGATATGATAACATTTCTTGAATACTTAATATGTGTCAGATACTGTTTTATGAGCACTTTTGCTTAGTGTTTTTGTTGAATCCTTGCTGTGTAACCCAGTGGGGTAGGTACTGTTGTTCTAGGTTCACCTGTAAGAAAATGAAGGCACCACAAGGTTAAATAACTTGCTCAGGGTCACTCAGCTAATGAATGGCAGAGGAGGGATTTGAACCTGGGTGGTCTGGCTCCAGAGTGTACAGTCGTAACTGCTGTCCTCTATTATCCCTAAGATACATGTAAATTCCTTCTTCATATCCTATTCCTACTTGCATTCTCCTCCCCAGTGGTAACTATTTTGAACCATGGCCAATCCTACACTATTGCATTAGTGTGTAATTTTAATTTGATCACTGGGGGTAGTTTTCATTGAGAAACTGGAAAGCAGTTAATGAGATTCTACTCTTGTTCCTTTACTGGCTATAGTTATAAAGGAGAAAGGGGGACAGGTAGAAGCCTGCAGATCCTAGAAAGGTGGTAACTGCTGATGTTTGTCTTACTTTCCCCCAATTGTTTTTTTAAATGGAGTGTTGAGTCCAGCTGGAATGTTGACAGGTCACAGAGGAGTTGCTGAAGTCAGTAGTTCAAAGTACCATTGAACGATCAAAATTTTTGCCTTTACTTGAGTACCTTGAAGTGTCAGGAGTATTGGAACTTCGGCTATCATTGATCTGTCCTGAAAGAAAAGACTTTTGTGGGAGTTTGTCCTGGGTCTTTAGTGACTGGAATTTTAACAAACCAGGTACCTGATACTTTATTTTCTTCCCTTTTTTCCTGGGAGCAGAGAGTAGAAAGAAAATTGTTCTAGCCCCAAGTCCCAGCTCAACCAGTTACTAAGTGTGACGTTGGGGAAGTGATGTTGCTTCTTGTGCCTTTCTTTTAAATGGTTCAGGTGCCCTGAATTAAGTCCTAATCCATATGAGATGTCTATGGCTCATTCATTCGTCTCTACGGAGAAGTCATTTAAAGTGCCCTTCCTTAGAGGAAAAAAATAGACATAGGATTTTGGCAAAACATTTGATAAAGCATTCATGGTATCTCTTTTTAAAAAATATTTAATCGAGAAGAGAGAGGAGAGCATAAATGGAGGGGGGAGGGGCAGATGGAGAGGGAGCAGCAGACTCCCCATTGAGCAGGGAGCCCTATGTGGGACTCGATCCCAGGACCCTGAGATCACAACCTGAGCCAAAGGCAGACGCCTAACCGACTGTGAGCCACCCAGGCGCCCCTCATGGTATCTTTATAGCAATTTGGGGAAAATGCTGTTCAGTTGTGGGAAGTCTGTGGCAGTGATTATTACTGAAATTTTAATCTTGGCTATCTCCTATCTAAAATATTTTTTTTGCCAGTGAGTTTTATGATGACAGACAAGGACTGCTGATCAGATTTACAGATGTCATGGACGTTTGTAGGGAAACCTATTAAGCCATAGGCAGATTGTCTTGTTAGCTGCAATGGTTGAAATAAGTAAGATGAAATTTTTTTTTTGAAATGAACGTTAAGTCTGCTTGATTATAAGCTCCTTCAAAGAGTTCTAAGTGCAGTGTTGGCCTTCTTTTCAATGGGAAGATTATTAAAAAGTAGTAGATGCCTTTGTGTTCCTCAGTACGAAGCATGTTGACTTGTGGTCTCACCAGTGCGCTGACATTACTCTAATCCAGGTAATAGATGGCCCTGTGGTCAAATCTATTGAATGATTTCCTCCCCTCTATTATTTTTGACATTCTTGATATAGCATTGTCTTTGAAATTCTCTTTTGACATGTTGCAGTGCTTTGTTCTACTTCTGTTCTTTGAAGACTTCTATTCCTCTCACTATCTCTTCAGCCTTTCCCTGTTTCCTGGGATTCTGTCCTCAGCCTTTGACTCACCCAAGACTTAACCTGCCATCATAATCTGTTAAGTCTTTCCAAGCTAAGTCTTTTTCACTGTGAGGAGTCTCTGCCAGTATCTCAAAGGAAGTTTTTAAGTGAATATGTGAAATATGTAGGGTGGAATGTGGGCTGTCATTGATTATTCTGTTTTGACTTGGAATATTTTGTTGGTTTTTAGGTACTGCATTTTAAGGGCTATGTAGTATGTACTACATAGTGCATGATACTATGTTTGATAAAAACCAGTGGAAGATTAGACAAACTAAAGCCTTGTCCTTGAAGGGTGCCTGGGATGTTGAGGTTAGGAGAAACCATAACAACAGGAGGAACTAGCTGTTGAGATAACTGAAGGGCGAGCAACTTGTTGTGGTGTTTTGAGAGCTATCTTTTGAGCACTGGCTTTCTTTTTTTTTTTTTAATTTATTTATTTGAGAGAGAGAGAGCGTGCATGAGTGGGGGGAGGGGCAGAGGGAGAGGGAGAAGAGAAAGAATCTAAAGCAGACTCGCCACTGAGCACAGCCTGATGCAGGGCTCAATCCCAGGACCCTGAGATCCTCACCTGAGCTGAAACCAAGAATCACACCCTCAACTGACCGAACCACCCAGGTGCCCGTTGAGTGCTGGGTTTCTAACTTTTTTTTTTTTTGACAAAACCTACCATAAGACATAGATTTTATATCTTGGCCCTTTATCAGTATGGAAGTCTGTGTGTGTATGTGTATATGTGTGTGTATATATATATGTGTGTGTGTGTATGTAAAGAACAGAAACAAGCTTCATAAGTTTGGTCTTAGCTTTACTATGTACAATTCACTCTGAGATTTTCTTTTCTGCATAATAATAATAATAATAATAAAAATACCAGTCAACAATTTACTAACTTGATTTCACAACTCATGAATGGACTGTGATCTGTGTTTGAAAAACCCTTTTTTTCATGGGTAAAACAGATCTGAAGAAAGAAAGTTTCCTTTTTGGTGTAAGAGGAGTTTTTTGACAGTTGGAGCAGGCAGAGACTAGAGTGGGCTGTCTTGGGAGAAAGTGACTTTCCTAGGGTTTGAAGGACCTCCTCAGAGGCTGGTAATTGCCTGGTGGGAGGTGGGAGGGGGAGTCACTGGGTGGGAGATGGGACTTTGAGGCCACCAAGTCTTAAGATTTTATGATTTTCATTTTCTGACTTGCTAAAATTTTAATAAGGTGATTAAAGTTATTTCAAGATGAAAAATACTAATTTTAAATTATTTGTTACTATTCTACTTTAGGTAAAAAAAGTCTCACGGTTCTCTTTTAGATATTAAAAAATTTTTTTAAGTTAAAAAATTCATAAGTTAACTTTGTTATTCCTTTTTTTAATGAAACAGCTTTATTTGGAAAGTTTTAAATATGTACCAGGGGAAATTGAATAGTATGATGCCTCTCCCCACCCAGTGCATCCCCATCACCCAGCTTTAACAGAGATCAACTGGTAGTTAGCCTTACTTTATCTATATCCCTAGGCACTACCTGCAACAGGATTATTTTGAAGCAAATCCTAGGCATCTTTTCGTTCCATCTACATATATTTCAATATATCTTTCCTTTTTAAAAAATATTTTATTTATTTTAAGTAATCTCTGTACCAACATGGGGCTCCCAACTCATGACCCTGAGGTCAAGAGTCCCATGCTCCTCTGACTGAGTTAGCTAGGTGCCCCTCAATATATGTTTCTTTTTTTTTTTTTTTTTTAAAGATTTTATTTGACAGAGAGAGAACACAATCAGGGGGGAACGGGAGAGGGAGAGGCAGGCTCCCCTCGGAGCAGAGAGGCTGATCGGGGGCTCAATCTCAGGACCCTGGGATCATGACCTGAGCCGAAGGCAGACACTTAACCGACTGAGCCACACAATATCATTATTACATCTAAAAAAATTAACGGTTAATTTTTAATATCATCAAATATTCACTTTGTTCAGATTTCTAACTTGTTTTTGTTTTCTTTCAGTTTTTGTTTGAAATAGGATCCAAATTAGGTGCCTACATTGTGGAATAGTGATTCTCTTTATAGGTTCTGTCTCTTTTTCTCTTTTATATTTTCTTTTTTTTTTTTTTAAAGGTTTTATTTATTTATTTGACAGAGAAAGACACAGCGATAGACGGAATACAGCAGGGGGAGTGGGAGAGGGAGAAACAGGCTTCCCGCCAAGCAGGGAGCCCGATGCGGGGCTCGATCCCAGGACCCGGGGATCATGACCTGAGCTGAAGGCAGACACTTAACAACTGAGCCACCCAGGTGCCCCTCTTTTATATTTTCTTGTAATTTATTTTTTTTTAAGAACTTGGATTGTTTGTCCTATATCATTCCTACAATATTTATTTTGTTGATTTTATTCCTGTGGCATAGTTTTAACCTGTTCTTCTGTTTTGTAAATTGATAGTTACATAGACGCTTTTTATCAGCTTCAGGTTCAGTTAAAATTTTTTTTTTTGCTGTGAGTATGTCTTTGGTTCTGTTACTTCTTAAAACCACTCAAAGAGTATACCAAGACTAATTGTAAAGGCGATTGGATTTCTTACTTAGTTCTTCATTTTCTCAAATCATTCTAAGCCAAATTTCCCATAAAAACAGATGGAACCACTTAGAAATTTGGGAAGATAATAATCCTCTGCAAACACCACATCCAAATACAAATTACACAAGAGTTTCTAGTCCAGCTTCCTTTTCAAAAAAGAAAGGGAGAAAGCAGATGCCTTAGCAATTTCTACAGACCACAAACCAGGTTTTCAGTTAAAGTGAGACATTTTACAGTAAAATCAGTCTTGATTTTTCTAGCACGATATGGAAACATTTCGGTTTTGCTAGTTAAATTTCCCACCCAGTAAGCAAGTATTGTTGGTGACCATGGCCCCCGCCCCCTCCCATGTTGGTTGCAAGTAAAAGGATAAAAGTGGGAAGACAGCAAGTCAGAAAGCAATCAATATGTGTGGAAAATCAAGTAAATGTGTTCTGTGGTGATCACTTTTTATCATGGAAAACTTCAGATGTACAAATAGAGAAGATAGTGTAATGTACATCCATATGCCCCCACCTAGTTTCCCCCTCATGTTTAGTACACTTTGTAAAAGTTGGGTATGGGTTCACACTGCCATTCACCAGGCTCTTCCCTTTTTTCATTTGTGGTGGGGCTGGTGGCATACGCCTTACAAGCTTCTTCCTTCTTTTGTCAGTGTTGGTAAATCTTTTGCTAGATTTTATTTTACCTTAGTTGGTATTTATTATGTTAGGTAGTAGGTGAAGAAGATTCTGTGATTAGGTAAAGGTGCTTTGATGAGGCTTCATTCCCTGCTTTCTTTCTTTTTTTTTTTTAAACTTTTTATTATGGAACCTATAAAACATGGAGTAGTGAATCTCCATGAACCCATCTTCTAGCTAATTATTAACATATGGTCAATTTTGTGTCATCTACATGCCATCAGATGCCTGTCTCCTTACTCTGGCCTTGCTGGATGGTTTTATTTTATTTTTATTTTTTTAAAAGACTATTTGAGAGCGAGAGCGAGTGCACGGACAGCAGGGGGAGGGGCAGAAAGAGAGGGAGAAGCAGACTCCCTGCTCATCAGGGAGCCAGATGCGGGGCTCAATCCCAGGACCCTGAGTTCATGACCTGAGCTGAAGGCAGATGCTCGACTGACTGAGCCACCCAGGCACCCCTAGCTGGATAGTTTTAAAGCAAGTCCTAGATATTATATCACTTTACTCAAATACTTTTTTATATGTCTGTAGTAGATAAGCATTTATAAAAAAAAACAAACCACAAATCCATTGTCACATCTAAAAATTTAATATTACCTTAATAGTAAGTATTTGTGAGTTTCATGTGTTCCCATTTGTTTCATAAATGTTTTTATGGTTGGCTTGTTCAAGTCAGAACCCAAATAAGGTCTACATTTCATTTGGTTGATATGTCTCTTAAGTATCTTTATATGTAGTTGCTTTCTCCTCTTTCTCTTTCAGTTTCTCTGCTGAAGAAACTGTGTTGTTTCTTTAGAATTTCCCACATTTAGGATTTTGTTGATTGCATCCCTTTGGTGGTGGTTAATATGTTTCTCTTTTGTGAATATCCTCTTAAATTTGTAGGTAGATCTGGGGCTTAATTGATTCTGATGGTGGTGGTCACCATCAGAATCACCATTTTGTTTCTTACTGCATTTCTTTAAGACACATAGTGTATGGTTGGCTGTCTTCTTGGGGTTAAGGTTGATCAGTGGGTTCAGGTATTGTCAGTCAACTTGATCCATCCATTGTAAATTTCCCATCAAGCTTTTGCCTAGTGGGTTTTTAGCAGCCATTGATGATCATTGCCTAGATACTTTTTTTCATTGCATTGACTTTTTACCATATATTTTTTTCTCTGAAGTAATTTAAAATAAGTTATGGAATTCATAACATTTCACCCTAATTTCTTTATTATGTATTTGTAAAAAGAATATGGACATTTTCCCATTTAACCAGAACACTATTCTTATATATAACAACTGGTTGACAATAGTTCTCCCATATTATCTAATATCCAGTCTATATTAAAATCTCTTTAATCATCCCTGTGACATCCTATATGGCTTATTTATCAAACCAGGATCCTTTCAAGGAGCGCATACTACATTTGGTTATTGGTTTTGTTACTTAAGTCTCTTGTCATCTCAAATTGTTCTCTTCCCATCCCTTTTCACTGTCTTTTCATGACAGTGACCTGTTGGAGAGATATAAGCAGAGGCCCAGTGTCTAGTAGACTATTTCTTTTTGACTCTTCAGACTCTTTGATTATCTCCATGTGGTGGTATTCAAAGTCATCTTCCATATTCTTTATTTAACACGAAGTACAATTTAGAGCTATAGGCTCAGTTAATTGAGAGTAAACATTTTTGGTAAGAGTATTTAATAGTCAAATTGTATGTTTCATATTACATCTTATCAGGGGCCATATCATGTTTTTTCACTTATTGTAGCTAAGATTGATTAAGATAAAGATTGATCTCATTATAAAATTATATTTTCCCCTTTGAGAGTAGCATATAATCTGGGAGGAGTGAGACTTTGGCACCATGCAAACATCGACTTCCTTATCATCTAAATAATATTATTCATTGGTGACTCTCACTCGAATCAGTTATGTCATTGGAGGTGGCAACGTGATCATAAAATGGGATTTAAAGAAGAGTGGTGATCAAATACACATAACATTAAAATTTAACATCTTAACCATTTTCAGGGGTACAGTGACATTATTGTGCAGCTAATCTCCAGAACTCTTCATTTTGTAAGACCGAAACTCTGTATGCTAAAATGGAATTTTTAAGTTTCATCATTCCTTCAACTTTATAAGCTTGCAATTTTCTGTGCAAAATAGCTTTCCTTCTTCAGTGCAGGCTATTTGATTTCTGTGAAATACAATTTTTATTTGAAGTGCAGGATAAAATTTTTTCCCTTTATCACATTTCAGAATAAGCCATTAGTGTAAGAGTTAGTTCATGTTTTTTGTCTTTCTCTTTTTTGAGTGTCATTATTGGCTTGCGGATTTTTATATATTCATCGTATTTCAATCAGGTACAGTCAATTAAATCATTCTTTTATTTTTTTAAGATTATTTATTTATTTATTTGACAGAGAGAGACACAGCGAGAGAGGGAACACGAGCAGGGGGAGTGGGAGAGGGAGAAGGCTTCCCGCGGAGCAGGGAGCCCGATGCGGGGCTCGATCCCAGGACTCTGGGATCATGACCTGAGCTAAAGGCAGACGCTTAATGACTGAACCACCCAGGCGCCCCCAATCATTCTTTTAATGTTGAAATTGTCCCAATTTTGGCCAATGGGGGCCCCTTTGAGTTGGTGCTGAAGTCCTTTTGACATGATCCTATCAGACTCTGAAAGCAAGGAATATGTTTCTTTAAATGCAGTAAAGTTTCATTCGGAGAGCAGGGTCAAATCTTTATTAGCCATAGCACAAGAAAAGCATCTGTGTCACAGAAAAGTGCCGTAGAGCAGAGTAAAACCTTGCTACCAAAGTCCTAATTCATCAACAGATAGGAAAGCAGGGTGAAGTTAGTGATCTCGAAAGTCTTTTCTCATTTTATGTTCTGTGATTTTTTTTTACCATCTATACAGTTGTCTTACTATTTGGTTTTTATTGGAACAAATACTTCTTTTTTTTTTTTTTTTTTTAGTTTATTTAAGTTATCTCTGCACCCAATGTGGAGCTCAAACTAATAACCCCAAGATCAAGAGTTTCATTCTCTTCTGACTGAGCCAGCCAGGTGCCCCAGAACAAAATATTTCAAGAGTGAATGTTGTCAGATTTTGTCTTGAACAACATCTTTATTACTTTCTTCCTATTCTGATGGTCTGCTTCCTGAGCCCTGGGTTAAAGGACTGTGAATTTGGAAAAGCAAGGGTTTCAACATATTTCAGAGTTATAAAGTCCCATCATCAGGAAACGAGAAGGGGTTTGTATCCTAACCTTTGCCATTTAGTCCAACGTAATGTGGCTAAACATTCCACATGGAGAAGGTCAGCCTCGTAATGCTGGATCGATAAGCTGCTGCCTGTTTCCTACAGACACCTTTATTTCCTCTGATTTGGGTAAACAGATCAAGTTTCATCAGAAGTTTAAATGTATAACTGAATTTGTGAAGATCTGTTTTGTACATCATAAGACTTACGTCATGTTTCTGAACCTCTGGGAAGTTACTGTCTGACATTTTAAAAAACCTGTTACTTTTCTAAATTGACTTTTCCCCTTCTACAGTTTAATGTGGGGAATGGTTATCCCATAAGCAATCATTCTTTTCAGTTTAGTAGATTTTCTTTTCCAGAATAAATGTGGATCAGTTTTATTGTTATGTCCTCAGTAGTCACTATCATGCCTCTTTTGTTAAGTATTAAATACGAATTGCCAGTTTTTAAATACTTTGAACATTTACTGAATGTTGGGCAGAAGTACAAATAATACAGCTGCATACTATACTAATAAAAACAAAATATTGTGTCTTGAAAAACCATTTCTTCTCTGAGAAGAGAAAGAAGTATTATGGAATTCTGTATTTATTCATCATTGACTTAAGTTTGGGAGTAAATAAAAGATTATACTGTGTTTTAGAAGTATTCCTTTTCAGTGTTAGGCATGTTTGGTTTGTTAAGATAACCTCATAAGATCATTTTTATATCTATAAGACCATCAATTTTTTTTTTTTACAAAAGCCAACACTTTAAAAAATATGTGAAGTTGCTTTAACTGCAGAAACTATGAATGTCATCATATGTAGTAAATAAACTTTATTCTGTAAGTTTTCCAGATGGTGACAGCAACTGAAACAATTTGATTGATTTCTTTCCCATTCATGATATTAATGAATTGTGAATTAGTGCAATTGAAATCTGTACTGGATTGTCCATATAACACCATACAGGCTTGGTGTCTCTTGTGGGAGAAATACCAGTCTGTGTATTTAGAGAGGTGCTTATTTTCTTCATCACTGTAACAAAGGATTTGAGGCATCATATAGGCAATATATATGGTAAAATTGCTTAAGTAAAAACAAGTGGAGGTCAGGTAAATTAGAAATAAAAAGAAAATATCAAAATGAAGATCTGCCCTCAATACACCTTCGATTCCTGAACATAGGTAACTGTAGCCTATCATACATTTTTATTGATATCTGTTTTTGTGTATCTTTGTGTATATATATGTGTATGTTTTATTTTTACACAAGAAATATTTTTAAGGAAATAGAATGCTTGTTAAAGCCATTGCTCTTCTCTGAAATATCTGTTGGAAGTGATTGAAGGGCTGTCTGGGGGGCTCAGTCAGTTAAGCGTCCAACTCTTGATTTCAGCTCAAGTTGTGATCTCAGGGTTGTGAGATCGAGCCCCTTGTCATGGGCTCTGTGCTCCGCAGGCTCTGTGCTCAGCAGGGAAGTCCGCTTGTCCCTCTCCCTCCACTCCCCACTCTGCTCGTGCACTCTCTTTCTCTCAAATAAATAAATACACAAATCTTAAAAAAAACTATTGAAGATTTTTTTCTGTGAATAAGATCCTTAGATGTTTTGGCCTTTTTTTTTTTTTTTTTTAAAGATTTTATTTATTTATTTGACAGAGAGAGAGACAGCGAGAGAGGGAACACAAGCAGGGGGAGTGGGAGAGGGAGAAGCAGGCTTCCCGCTGAGCAGGGAGCCTGATGCAGGGCTGGATCCCAGGACCCTGGGACTATGACCTGAGCCAAAGGCAGATGCTTAATGACTGAGCCACCCAGGTGCCCCGACGTTTTGGCCTTTTAAAGATAGATGACATTTTTGAAGAAAAGAAATTAAAGGCACGGCTCACATGTCAGCTTTTTTGTAAAGTCTTTTCTGATTTCCACAGTAGAGTTAATATATCTGTTTTCTGTGTCCACCAAGAAATGTTGTGGCATTTACCAGGTTGGATTTTAAAATCCTGAGAAGATCAGTTTTTCTTACTATATAAATTTGTGTATTCTTACTTCCTATATATTGTCTGTCTATTTCCAGTGACTGACAGCAAGCAATATACAGATGTTTGTGGGGTGAATGAAAACCAGCAACGAAACAGAAGTTTTAATAGAGTCAGACTATTAAAATATTTAGCTTGTTTTGGAGTAAATGAATATATTGACTGACTTTGATAATCTTTTTATCATACAGAAATTTCTGAAGTACTCATAGTACTGTGAATTGACTTAATAATTGGTATTTGAAACCGATTCTTGACATGGAGAAGAGGGAGATGACCAGCTGACAACAACTGGTTTTCTACCCAACACTGACTTACCCATCCTTATTACCTCCTTCCTGCCCCTCCGTGGGAAAGGTGGCTTCCTTCCAGTCTGAGGATAAGTTAGCTCCTACCAGTTGAACCTGAGAATCCCGTCCCCATCGCTTTTGGCCTACCCAGAGATGTCCTGTGAAGTAACTGCTACCTGCTCCCTGTCCTCTTTCTCTTCCTTGAGACAATGATTCTCAACTCTGGTTGTACGTTAAAATCATGCAGGGACCTTTGGGGGAAAAAGCCCAGGCCCCAAACCAGATTAGTTGCATCAGAATCTTAGAATCCTAGAATTTTAGAATTGGAAGAAATAAAAGTTTGATTCTGTAAGGGAACCTAGAGATTTTAAGGGGCTTTTCTAAAAGCGATGTTTCAAATTAATCTAAAGACTTGGGGCAAGAATTTGGGGATTTGTAAGTCTTCTCCATGGCTAGTTCCCATTCGTTTCCCATCCATCACCCCATAATTCCATCCATTCAGTTTCCTGATTGTTTATCACCGCCTTAATCTTCGTATCTCAGTTTATTCTGCTCTCTATGCTGTTTTATCACATCCTCCTTCTGTTGGTTAGATGCTATTTTCTTATGCTACTCTCCTGCTCGGGAACCTCTAGTAGCTCCCTTGTACTGGAAGGGGAGTCAAAATGAGCAGTCTCATCCCTTGGCACCCCCCAGTTGGATCCTATGCTCTAGCAAGAAGATTCTTCCCTGTCTTTTGTACAGCTGTATATTTTTATGAATTTTTGTAAGCCATTCCATAAACTGTATCTAGGATTCTTTCCCTTCACTGTGCCTACCCGGCTCCTACACCGAATCACAGAATGTTGGCTCCAGCAGGTTTCAGCAGTCACTTAATTCAGCCCTTTTCAAGTTATAGATGAAGAAACCGAGACCCTAAAGTGTTAGATATTCCCCCACTGCCCAGGCCACAAAACAAGTTAGCTAGCTTCAGAACCAGGTTATAACTCAGGTCTCTTTGTTCTCTTTCCACAAGACCTTTCTCTTAAGATGCAACTTGAATGTGAGCATTTCTCTCTCGGACTTGCTCGATCCCCTCAGTAAGAGTCTGTTCTGGTCTCCACACTTTGATGCCATTTAATGCATTGTGGCAGCATTTGTGTTTCTGTTGTAATAATAATGAACAAGGATATTGCTGACTTCTGAGCGCTTACTTTGCACTAGTCACTGTGTTAATAAGCATGTTGCTTGTTCATTTTTACCTCACAGTCACACTACAGGATAGGTATTGTCCGCATCATCCATCATCCATAAGGTAACTGAGTTGTAGAGAGCTAAAGTCTTAAAAGGTCAAAGCTTAGGTTTTAACTCAGTTTGGTCTGATGCCAGAGCCAAGCTCATCTACACGTTTGAAGTTTTTTTTTATGTGTAAACATCTTTTATTTTCCACTGGATTATAAGGCTCTTGATAACAGTGAACAGGTCACTAATGACTTTGTAGCTGCGATAGCATCTTTCACAGAAGAGCTCAGTAAATATTTGGTGACTGCACTTGGAAGAAGCGTCACTTGGGGACCACATTTCGAAGATTAAGGCATTGGTGTTGAGTGGGGAAGTGGAAGGTGATATGTGCAGTTTTTCTCAAATTTTTAGGCCCTAGATCTTGGAGGGGGACAGAGGTATGTGTTTGATTGAAGTTTCTGTGGAATATGGGCAGGAGAGTTCCATAACTTTCCTTGTTTAGTGGCCGTAATGAGAGTTTATGTATATATTTGCCTGTGAGAGTTTGTGGTAGCATTTTAGTTGCTCATTGTCTTTTCTGGCTTTGCTCGTTGTATTGTGTGTTGCCTTCTTTAAATAGTCCTGAATCTCTTTCTAAACTATAAGATTAGCAAATAACTTCCCATATAAGATTGGTCTTTTTACCCAAGTGAGCTCTTGGATGCTTTTTCTCAAATAGCGTCTTGAATTTTGTCAACTTAACTGAGAGCTTCCAAGCTAGTGGGATGCTTAAGCTGTGCAGGTACATTTGATTACGGATGTGGGTGACGCCAGTGATTTTCCTTTTGTAGTCAGGCATTTAGGTGTGAAGACTCTTTTGTCCCTTCTACCTGTTAGCAAAGTGAAACCCTTAAGCTGTTTAGGTATATTGATTTTCCAGTTTTCTAGGATTTGAGTTTAGTCTTTGTTCTTTTGAAATCACCTCCATCGGATATTGTGTCAGCTTATTAATTCTTTAGTGATCAGGGGTATGAGAATGAGCCCTCCCCAACTCCCCCCCCGCAAGGGAAGTTGATTTAAGAGTTGTAGGGTGATCTTTGAAATACAGCTTTCAGGACATTTGAATAAGCTTTTTAAAAATGAATGCTATCTATATCTTGAGAGGGAGGATAAGTAATGTGGTCAAAGTAAACTGAATATGGAAAGGCATTGGTTTAGGAGAAAGAAGAGCCCTGAGTTGTTCTAGTCATTATTTTATCATTAACTGATTGTAGGGTCATGGAAAGGTAACTGAGCTTCATTTTCTTCATTTCTAACTTCTCGTGAGTTGGATTATATCATCTCTGTCTACCATCTCTCTATATCAGGTATGTTGGTCTTAGGTATCAAATTCATAGTTTGTTTCTGGCGGATCTGAAACCATGGGTAATATTCTCATTTGCTTGGGAAAACAGGTCTCTGGTGTCAGTTAGCAACAATATTAAACCTGATTTATATTAGAAGCTGGCATGCTGACTTTATGGTTCACTGTATTCATTAGGGGATGTTTTAACACTTAGTACTTTCTTTGCTTATGTCTTCAGTTTTTGGCAACTATAGATTTAGCCCTTGAGTTTTATTTTTATTGTGGTAAAATATACATAAGATAAATTAAAAATACATAGAACTTATCCTTTTCTCCATTTTGTGATGTACAGATCAGTGGAATTAAGTGCATTCACAATGTTGTACAGCTATCACTACTATATATTTCCAGATCTTTTCCATCATCCCAAACATAGACTCTGTACCCACTAAACAGTAACTCCTCCTTTGTTCTTCCTCTCCAGCCCCAGGTAACCTTTATTCTGCTTTGTCTCTGAATTTGCCTATTCTAAGTACTGCGTGTAAAAGGAATCATATAATATTTGTCCTTTTGTGTCTGGCTTATTTCACTAAGCATAGTGTTTTCAAGGTTCATCCGTGTTATAACGAGTGACAATTTCATTCCTTTTTAAGACTGAGTAAAATTCCATTGTATGTGATACCACATTTTGTTTACCTGCTTACCTGTTTATGGACATTTGTGTTTCTACCTCTTGGCTATTGAGAGTAATACATACTGCTATGAATATTGGTGTATGAGTATTTGTTTCGTTCCTCCTTTGAGTTTTTTTAGGTGTATATCTAGGAGAGGAATTTCTGGGTATATAGTAATTCTTAAATTTTTTTTTAAAGATTTTATTTATTTGAGAGAGAGAGAGAGTGAGAGTGAGAAACAGCATGAGAGGGGAGAGGGTCAGAGGGAGAAGCAAGCTACCCAATGAGCCGGGAGCCCGATGTGGGACTCGATCCCAGGACCCCAGGATCATGACCTGAGCCGAAGGCAGTCACTTAACCAACTGAGCCACCCAGGCGCCCCAGTAATTCTTAAATTTTTGAGGAATTTCTGGGTCACAGAGTAATTCTTAAGTTTTTGAGGATCCCTTGAACTCTCTTCCCCAGTGGCTATACCATTTCAAATTCCCACCAGCAATTCATAAGGGTTCTAATTGCACCACATCTTTGCCTACACTTAATTTCCTTAAAAAAATTATAATAGCTACCCTAGTGGGTGTGAAGGTAGTTTTGATTTGCATTTTCCTAATGTTGAGCATCTTTTCAGGTGCTCATTGGCTATTTGTATATCCCCTTTTGGAGAAATGGCTATTTAAGACCTTTGCCTGTTTTTGAATTCGGTTGTTTTTTGTTATTGTTGAGTTGTTAACCCCTGATTTTTAAAGGTAACGCAAATGAGGAGGTACCATTATGAGGTAAGTTTACCTTTTTATTATTTTGTTATTATTATTTTGGCAGGGCTGGTGGATAAGAAAACATCTTCTTTCATATAGTTTCTCACAAATATAAGTTCTCTGTGATTTGGGACATTAAGTGGTGTAGTAAATAGAACTTAGGTTTTAAAGTTCAAGACCTGAGACCTTGCCTTGGGCTACTAAACCTGGCGAGTGGGCCTAACCTATAATATTCTGAGGTGAGGTCGTCCTGCCCCATTGGTTCTTGAGATTAAAGTACGAATCTGAAAATACTCTGTAGAGGGATAGTGCCATTTATGATTTTTTACTTTGGTCCGTTGAGATTCTGTTACCTGTGCAAGCTAGTCTTTGATTTGTGAGAAAAAAATAAGGTTTATATAAGCAACTTTGTTCAAAGGGACCAAAATTGTTACTTCATTTATTCCCCTTACGTTCTCAGGAGCTGAAAAGAGGTAGGAGATAAATGCCACTGTATTTTACGGATGAAAGAAAATGAAGGAAAGATGAAGCCTTTGTTCTGTTACATAGCTTTCTAAAGTACTCTGCTAAACCCTTATTTATTTATTTATTTTTAAAGATTTTATTTATTTGACAGAGAGACACAGTGAGAGAGGGAACACAAGCAGGGCGAGTGGCAGAGGGAGAAGCAGGCTTCCCGCCGAGCAGGGAGCCTGATGCGGGGCTCGATCCCAGGACCCTGGGATCATGACCTGAGCTGACGGCAGACGCTTAACCGACTGAGCCAGCCAGGCGCCCCTTCTCTACCATTCTTTATAAACTTTTGAATTAGTTAGAGCCTTTGGCACCTCTAGGTGAAGGATGTCATTTAATTTATTAGCAGCTGTTGCTGTATACATATAATTATATTTGACTACAAGTACATTTTTACAAGATGAGTCTGGTGGAGTCATTACATAAATGATTCAGATTAAGGAAATTATGCTTGAGAAATTGCCTATTTAGAAATGCAGTGCATTTTAAAGGGGTACTATTTGAGGATCTAAAATATACAGGGGAGGCTGCATATTTTACTTTGACCTTATTACCATACAAAGGAAAGCTTACATAAAAATGACTTGTCAGTAACTTTCTGTTTTTTGAAGATATAACAGTTTACAAGTAAGTTCTGGCTATTAGGCAATGGAGAAATACTTTCAGTAGAAGTCTGCTGATGTAGTTCTGGCAATTTATGGAGCACCTGCTGCAATAGAGGCTTATAAATGCTTTAGAACCAAGGGTTGGAAGGGCAGTGGTGAGAACAGGAGGTTCGCACAGCCCGGAGGGTCCGTGAGCCCCGCCATGCTGGGAGAGGCAGCGTGGCCCAGTGGAAGGCCACAGGCCCTACAGTAGCTCAGCGCTTGCAGTGCACCTTTGCCCCTTGTTGGCTTTGCTCTTCAGGATGTCCCTTCTCCCAGCCTCTAGTCTGGAGCCCCTGATAGTTGAGTCCTTACTCTTCTTAGCCTTCTGAGCTAAGAAAGCCTTCAGAAAGCCTTCTGAGCCTTTTGTTAAAATAGTTGAAGAACTGCCAACAGTGGTTTTGAATAGGAGTGTGTGTGTGTGTCTCTGTGTGAGAGAGAGAGAGAGAGACTGTGAGCATACATGTGATTGTGGATGGCCGCAATCCACCTGTTATCCTCATTGGGTTGGGGGTGGCTGCATGGATAAAACAAAACAGAACAAGTCCTCCCCTGAGGATTTCCTTGTTGGGTAAAGGGCTCAGAACAATCAAATCTTGGTTCAGACTCTGAGGTGGTGTGACACCAACAGCTGTGTCCGATTAAAGATCAACGTTGAACAGTTTGGTGGCAGTTAAATGTCACTGGAATGTTTGTGCAGTTGGTTTGTAATTTGACAGGCGTCTCAAAGTTTCCAAAGTAAATTTATAAAGTCTAAGTCATTCTTTGACATGTGAATCAGGATTCCATGGAGGGAAATGCACTTTTAATTTCTGGAATTAACTTGGCTATTTAAAAATAGAGCTGTGATAGCTCTAATCCTTTCTGGGTGTTTTCAAAAATTTATTTCCATAGGAAGAAATTGTAGAATGTAAATTTAGCTTTTGAAAGGACAGTGATTAATGTTCTGTTTACCCAGGTCATTCTTCAGAATTTGACTAGTGGAATGTACTAACAATGTCTTTTCATCAGTGCTCAAGTGGGGAGAAGGGTGGAGTGATACATTCAGATTTTTGCAAAATAACACTGAACTGTTCAGCTTTTCAGTCCTAAGCAAATAGAGAAGACCACAGCATTCACTTGATGCTTTTCCCAAGTATAGCTCCCCAAAGGGGGAAATAAGTCATAAGGAGATAAAGTCTTGTATTTCCTTACCTGAATTTTGGAAAGGAGAGACACCAGGGAGGAAAATACCCATGTAAATATGGAATGTTTAAGATTTTCTTTTTCCTTCCAATATTCTCTCTCCAGTGTTACTACTAATGAGTTATAGTGATGGGAAGGAAGGTTGAATTGTTTGCCCTTTGATAAAAGCAACTGATCAAAACTTGAGAGAGAATTGTGCTGCCTTAAGAGTAGATCCTTTTTTGTTTTGTAGCACTCCAGCTGAGTTGAGCAGTCATTCTGGGGTACCCTCAGTAGTATGGCCAGTCACAAATGCAACAAGACTTTCATAGGACGTGTGGAGTATTGGAGACCAAGGAATAAAGATATGACAAGTTCAGATTATTTCAGAGTGAGAAGTGTTGCTTTAAGTAATTATTTATAACATTTGTGTCCCCTGATTACTTAAATATGTTTGGAGAGTAATGAAGAGAAAAATATGTGTATAAATATGTATTTACCTATAGTAGATAATATACTCTGGAGAATGTTCCATGAAACTGGTATAACTTAGTATATGATTTAGATCATCTGTTGTATGATTTAGATGTTACATAACCTTTTCTTCTGATTATGGAGACATAAAAAGTTCTGTTGTCTGAGGGCTACTTCGGTGACACAAAGTTAGTATAGTGTTTTAGTGTTCAAGGTACTGGATCAGATTTAACAATTTCATCATACATTCTTAGTTAACATTTTCTCTTTTAAAATAATAAACCAATTAGGGTCAACTTTTTGTATAGTCTAGTATGTCCCGAGCATCAGACAATGGAATATTTTTATTTCATTGCTTTATTCTCTGGAGAGCAAAATCGTCACACTGAGGAATGATCCAGTCTGTTAGTGACAAATAGCACAGGACTAGGCAGTCTCAGAAGGGGAAATGGGTTCTGTACACAGAACAGAAAACCACTTTGCCTGTGTCATGAAGGACTTGTTTAGCTTATACTTTTCTAAGGGGCCTAATAATTGCTTTTCCCTCTGTGGAAATAGTCTTTCAAATAGGTATTAATTCTTAGACGGCATCTGTAATTCTGATATTCTAGAGTTCTTGGTAATGTGAGTTGGTGATTTGCTATCATCTCTTTGTTTAATAGTAATGGAGGACAAATCTACTTCATGAATTATAACTGCTAACTTTTAAACTTTGATATCTAATTTATAAACACATGTTGGAATACTGGTTTTCTGTTACCTGTTATCATTTTTTGGTCAGATCTTTTGAAATTACCTTTGCAGTCACCAAATAATTACACTATATGGGGGATGTTTTGAATTTTGCGTAGGCACTTATGATAGAAGTTATGGTACAGAATTTTCACTTTGCCTTCTTGAAAATATTCCAAGCACTGGCAGTTTGAATAAACTATTTAAAATTGGGTATCAGCAGAAACTTGAATTGACCTTGGAATATTGCAAGACTCTTGGAAACATGAATAAATACTTTCTAGAGCATTCTTTTTAATTTTTTTAGGGGGGAATCAAACTCATGGTCATTATTAAATCTCTAATTCCTAGCTTAGGAACTCAGTACATTTTTGTTGCATTAATGGATTTTTTGGGGTGGGGGAGCCTAATAAGTTGAAGTTTTTCTAATTGGGGAACTATCTTCAGGCAGTGCTGTCTTTTTTTTTAAATAAAGATTTATTTATTTATTTGAGAGAGTGAGAGAATGAGCAGGAGGTGCAGAGGAAGAATCTCAAGCAGACTCCATGCTGAGCATGGAGCCTGGCGTGGGGCTTGATCTCAGAACCCTGAGATCATGACCTGAACCAAAACAGAGTCAGATGCCTAACCCACTGCGCCACCCAGGTGCTCCTATGCAGCACCTGTTTTAAATATTTACCTAGGAAGCTACATGCACACTCAGCTTTGTAAACTATTATAATGAAAAACATCACAGTTTCTTTACATGCTTTGCTGGTGTGATGCAGAAAGGGTTGATCATTATAGGGCATGAAAACTGAAGAATGATTAAAGGGCCCTAGAGATTATCCATTATTTAAAAAAGATGAACAAGCTGCTATCCTTTAGTGAAGCATTGTCTTGTGATAAACATTGGGATAAGAGCTTAAACCGCACAAGTATTTTCTTTTTTGCTGATGTAATGTCCTTATAAACTCTTCGGAGTGATGCCAGTCCCATTGCTGTGACATTTGGCTCATGGAGGCACCATTAAATAATCATTGGCTGTATCCCTGGGGAAAGGAAGCTTATTTGCTTTATTGTCAGTTTTTGCTGTATTAAAATACATACTTGGATGGGAGTCTCAATTTATAGGCCTTGCCGTTTTGATTAAGCGCATTTCAGATTTAAAGGACTCCATTACACCTAATGGTGTGGGCTTGCAGAAAGAAGAGAAAAAAATTTCACACCCAACGCTGATGTAGACAGGAAGTTTAACTTTTTAGTATTTGGTTTTCATTTATTAGGAAAACTTGTGTATTTTTCCCGTGTATTTTGTCTAGCCCCATACCCAGCATGTACTTGGAATAAGGGATATAAAAGTGGTAAGAATTCTGGTATTTGAGCTTATGTATAATGTTAGACAATGAGCTGAATAGGTGTAACAGAAACAGTAATTTGAAGACCAGTGATGTGTATTATTGAAGTACCTAGAGGACTTTATAGTAAGGGGAGAACTTTGGGAAGAACTGATGGATTAGATTGGAAGAGCAGGGGGTGGGGTAGAAGAACGATGGTGGGACAGCCATCTGTGCTAAGACTGGGGTGACTGCAGAGGGGCCCTCCCTACCAACTAGAGGAGCTGAAATCTGACCTGAAAGACAACAGGGGGCCGTTGTAGCTGCTAAGTGGTGGAAAGATGAAAATAACATTTAAAAAGATAAATAGGCTTTGGCAGAGTCATGCAGGGTAGTGTGTGGGAGAGGCCTGAATTGGTGTTGTACACCAGGAGAGACAAGGCTGTGATGCACACTGGCTTCCCTTACCGTGTGACATTTACGTTGTTCAATGCACTTGAGCCCATAGTGTGAACCTTTCTGCCTTACAGACACAGGTTCGATTTGTCAGTCAGTATCCTGTTAATCATGGGGCTTGAGGAAGCCAAGTCATGCCCTTTTTCCTCCCCCACCAAGCAAGAAGACCAAAAGTCAAAAACTCAACTCTCCTAGACAAATAACGAACCTTTAAAAGATACGGGCACGTCTAAATGATTAGGATGCAGTTTATTAACTTAGAGTGGGAAATATAATGGGCGAGAGAAATAAGCACATCATCCTGTCTAGTTCTGCTTGTTGGCCACATGACCCATTGGCAGGAGGTGAGTTGTGAGGGCGAATTCTGAACTGGAAGGTTGGTTATAATGCTTAAGAGAAGGCTTATGAGTAATTCATTGCTATTTTTTGAATCTGTTATCTGCCTGTTCTTGGGCTCGGTGCTTTGTCCTGTTCATACAGCATCAGCAGAATGGACCCAGTCCCTGCCCTCTTGCATCCTCACAATAAGGCTGTTCTTGCTACAGGGGACTAGTATGTGGGTCAGTCTGACCACATACTCTATCCCTCTGAATTTATCTCCTCTGTTTCCGCACTGCTAGCCACTCTTGAAATTGACAAACTTTTCTTAAGTCATTTTATTAACTTCAGTCATTGTGCCTCAAGTCTTAGTGGCCCGGGGGCCATCTGGCACCTTTTAGGTGGTTTTGCACAGCATTGCTTTGATCCATTTTGTGATGATTTTTCTGTGCTCTTGGAGGATAATCTTATATTTAGGTTTCCTTTTGCTTCCATGAACTGTGTACAGTTTGAAATAGACCCAGACTGCTAGCAGGGAGGTAGACCAGGAGGCCGGCGCATGGGTTCAGCTTCTACTTGCAGTGATACTCCGGCTCTGAGCTTGCCTTGCTGCTTGTACAGTATTTCCATACCTTACGGGGCTCGGAGTAGAGAGTTTGCTGTGGAAATAAAGACAAAGGAATGAATCTACCAACCTTTGCAAAGAACAGGGGACAGAGTCTAGTTAAGACAAACATGGGTGAAGGAGAAGATGGAATTAGAGGCAACCCAGAAGTGAAAGCCCAACGGGAAGTTGGTTTTGTGGGGAGATTGATTTTTTTTTAGAAGATTTTATTTATCTATTTGAGAGAGAGAGCGCGCTAACGCACATGAGCAGCAGGGAGGGGCAAAGGGAGGGGGAGAAGCAGAATCCCTGCTCAGCAGGGAGCCTGACCAGGGGCTTGATCCCTGGATCATGGCCCAAGGCAGTTGCTTAGCCAACTGACCAATCCAGGTGCCCAAGATGATTGATTTTTGATAGAGCCCCAGTAGACTATCTAAGCGGAGATGAATATGGGCCAGTGATTTGATACTGTGACTTTGGCTATTGATTAAGGCCAGAAATGTACATTTGGATAGTCTGTATTAGGATTAATGGCTGTCTGATCTTGAACAAGTGTGTTTAAGAGGTAATAATTCATTCCTTAAGGTATTGAAGATGTTAGTTTAATGATTCATAATAAAATAGCTAACACTGTGGTCTTATCCTAAGTACTTTGGTATGTACTATCTCATTTAATCTTCAAAACAAGTTAGGAATTGGATCTCCCTATCCCTATCATTAGGGAGAGAGACACCTAAGATCCCATACTTACCAGGGGTGGAGTTGGGACTTGTGGGCGTTTGAGTGCTGAACTTACACTGTTCACCACTGCATGGCATTGCCTCTCAATTAGATAATTTATATGCAAGCAATAAAAAAGCATGTGGCTTAAAAAAACCAAAACGAACTTGAAATAAGTAGAGTAGTAGAATGAGGCCTCCAGTGGGGAAGGAAATGGGCTGGACTGAGTTTTGGGATGATACCCATAGAGAATGAGGACTATAGGGGAAGCGGATTAGGAAGCAGAAAAAGGAGGATGGCTTTGACTCCAAATAGAGGTGTGTTAAGGAGGAGGTTCGTTATTGTTAAACATCAGCAGAGAATGTAAGTAGATGATAGGAACTGAGAATCCTACAGGCTGGCTTTTCCCTCTTCCTCAGGTATCACCTTAAATATCACTTCCTCAGAGAGGCTCTGAAATTAGTTGGGCTGGGACAGTATAAATTCATGAATATCCAGTGCTAAGTTTGATTTCTAGTGCATAGTAGGCCCTTGACATCTACTAAATAAAAGAAATGTGGCAGGAGTCCTTCAGGATATAAATAAGTCATGGTCCTGGCCCTCAGAGACTGCTCGTTCTCATTGGGGAACTTGATTGTTTCAAACATCAGTGAGTTGTCCTGTGCTAGCGAGTAGCTCTCATCGTTGCCCTGAGTGCTCGGCTTGTGGTCCTCCTTATTCACTGTCTGTCACATGTCATCCGAAGACAGAAATGGGAACCTCTGGAGAAGGGGAGGTTTCGTAGTACCTTGGCCTGGATGTGAGACCCTTTTGAGCGCACACCCCTCCTTCCTGGCCGCTTTGCCCTTGTTGCAATCGCAACCATAAACCCTCCACTTCAGTGATACGAACTTACCAATTACTCATTCTCCTCCTGAATATGCCGCATTATTCTATGGCTGGGGCTTATGTTATCTGTTACTCCCTCTGCCTGTTTTTCCTTTTCCTCATCTGTCAAACTTGTACTGACCTTCCAAGTTGAATTGGAAAGGCGGTCATCCTGGTGAGGTTTGCTGGCACTGCCCGCCTGCCTGGAGCAGTTCCTTCCTTCCTCTGTGATTCTGCCCATGCCCTAGATCTTTCGTATTGCTTCACAGTTCTGTGTTGGCATCCAGCGCCAACAGTGACGGGGAGTGCTTCGGGAACGTGGGCCATGTTCTGCCGTCCTCCTTTCTCAGGTTAGCCTCGTGCCTGAGTCATAGGGAGGCTTCCATAAATAGATCCTGAGGGAGTTAAATAAAAATGGCTCCGTGCCACTTATAAACTGGCAGGTTTCTCCAATATTTGTTTTTAAAAAAGTTTATTTATTTGATATGAAAAGGAAGTTAAATACTCCTGTAGACATAAAGTTCTTTTCAGGAAAGGGAAATTTGTATTTGTAACCACTGAAAACTTTGGCTCACTGAAGATTAGATGGAACTAATTTTAGAGGGACAACAGGAAAAGAAATACAGAGTAAAATTGTTTACATCCTTCAAATGATTTTTGGGTCATTGTGATTGTGTAATAAACTTTTAGGGTAGCAGGTTAAATAATGAACTCTTTCCAGGTGTTTGATTTACTACTTAGTAATTACATATGCATATTAAAATGGCAGTATAAAATAAAGATTTTATTTATTTATTTATAAAATCTTTATAAAATAAAGATTTTATTTATTTATTTGACAGAGAGAGAGAGCACAAGCAAGGGGAGCAGCAGGGAGAGAGAGAAGCAGGCTCCCCGCTGAGCAGGGATTCCCGATGCAGGACTCGGTCCCAGGACCGAGCCGAAAGCAGATGATTAACCGACTGAGTCACCCAGACACCCCTGTGTAAAACTTTTTATCTGGGGCGCCCGGGTGGTTCAGTCGTTAAGCATCTGCCTTCGGCTCAGCTCATGATCCCATGGGTCCTGGTATCAAGCCCCACATCGGGCTCCCTGCTCAGCGGAGGGCCTGCTTCTCCCTCTCCCAACTCCCCCTGCTTGTGTTCCCGCTCTCGCTGTTTCTCTCTCTGTCAAATAAATAAATAAATAAAATCTTAAAAAAAAAAAACCTTTTTATCTAATACAGTTTTCTAGGACATAACCTTTTCCATTTCCTTCTAACTTGTTTGAGATTAAGCACTTTTTTACTCATTTATTCAACAAATACGTGTCAGTGCCAACCAACGTTGTAGGTAATGGGAATAAAATGATTTATAAAACAGACAAAAACATCCTTTTTTCATGCAAATCATGTTCTGGAGTCGAGTAAGATATGATGATGTCACAAGAATTTTATCCATAGACATATTTGATTACTTAATTATTATCTGTGATATCCACAAGAGGTTAGCCTTATAGAATCCGATTTTTAACAGATTTTTAAAAGGCCTATAAATGATGTTATTTATTTATTATTTTTTAAAAAGATTTATTTATTTATTTTAGAGAGAGCATGAGCAGGAGGGACAGGGGGAGAGGGAGAGAGAATCTCAAGCAGACTCCCCCACTGCGTGTGGAGCCAGACGTGGGGCTCGATCTCATGACCCGAGATTAGGACTTGAGCCAAAACTAAGAGTCGGTTGCTTAACTGACTGCGCCACCCGGGCGCCCCTATAGGATATTATTTATAATTGGAAGGAAATACCCCCTAAGAACAATGGCTGAAAATGATGATTACACTATTCTTATAATGGCAGCTAACACAGATTGCTCACCAGGTACAGGTATTGTAATACAACTAGAACATTTCAATTTATTTAAACCACACACTCAATTTATGAGATCGGCGCTATCAGTGATTTCCATTTTGAAGCTGAGGAAATGGAGGAAAGGAGATTAAATCACTTGCGTGGCAGCTAATTGGTTGAGCCAGGCTTTGAACACAAGCATGTTAGTAATTTATTAAAAACAAAATAAAACAATTAAGAGACTGTTCCCTTTGATGAGAGACACAAAGATTAGAATATAAAGCAGATGGAGAATTATCTATAGGAGATAGTAAAAAGCATGGAGTATTCAGGTGGTATATAGTGTAGTAATTAGGATCACTACTGGAGCCAGAATGCCTGGGTTTAGTCGTTGTGTGCCTTGCTTTCCTCATCCATGAAATGGAAACCAGAGTAATCCCTATTTCATAGGGTTTTTGTAAAGATTAAATTAGTTAATATACGCAAGAACTCTTAGCAGAATGCATAGGAAGTATTCAGGAAGTGTTAGCTGATGCTCTTACTATTTTTGTTATTGTTGCCATTTTTTAAAGATTTTATTTGAGAGAGAGAGGGAGAGAGAGAGCACAAGCAGGGAGAGCAGCAGGCAGAGAGGGAGAAGCAGACTCCTCGCTGAGCGGAGAGCCCGATGCGGGGCTCGATCCTAGGACCCTGGGATCATGACCTGAGCTGAAGGCAGACGCTTAACCGACTGAGCCACCCGGGTGCCCCACCATTTCTTTTCTTTTCTTTTCTTTTTAAAGGATTCCCTCTTTCCTGAGGTTTTGCTTGTTTTTTCTTTTTTAGAAAAACATGTTGCCACGTATTTGGGTGTATACCTTCCTTGCTTTCCTAATTGAGTTTTCTGTTTTGTATCAGTTTGGTGTTTTTGGCCGGGTTTTTGCTCAGGAGGATGTTGGAATGTGGTTCTATGTAGGGTGTTTAGGTATTTTTCAGTAATTCTTATTTGCTGTAGTTTTTAACAGATAGCCACAACCACCAGCATATTACATAGTAAGTCCTCCACAATCTTGAGAGTATGCTTGCTGAAATGATATTCTTCTGGGTGAGTCATTGTGGCAGGATTCCAGCACTCACTAACCCCTGTGAAGCGATGAGAAAGGGAGGAGTAAGAGTGAGCTTAAGAATTGTTCCAAGAGCATGAGCAGCACCGTGACTGAAGTGCTGGGTGTCATGGGAAAGCCCGTCAGTAAACTGAACAACTTTGATTCTAATCATCAGTGATGGGCTTTCTGATTTGGAGCCTAAATTGTTGATTTGCATCTCTCACCAAATACACCGTAGATATTTAGCATGGAAAATCAACTCATTGGTCTTGTTACTGTCATTTCATTCAGTTGTGGATAACTCCAGTGTTGGTAGCATCTTGGAATGTGTGTAATAGAAAGGGAGAGGAGACCACTTGGGGTCAAGGAGAATATGGAAGCTAGAACTACAGATTATTTAGAACACAGTAACAAGGAGAACACTACATAGCAAAAGTTGAGAGAGGCTGTAGGAACTGTAACCAGACATTCCTAGCTTTATTTCATTTATTTTTTTAAAGTAAACTCTACCTTCACTGTGGGGCTCTCGAACTCAAAACCCTTAGATCAAGAGTACCATGCTCTACCAATAGAGCCAGCCAGGTGCCCTGACATTCGTAGCTTTAAATTACTGTCAAATGAAAAAAAAAAAAAATGGAAATTAACATTACATTTATGACAATAGAAAGAAAACCAAGAATAAGCCCCAGTAAATAAGGAAGAGGGAGTCAATGACTTGAACAAAAATTGGAAGAGGAAAAAAAGATGTAAATGATATCTAAGAGCCAATTTTGTGTTGGGAGGAGGAGGGATGGGAAGTCACCAGATAAAGGACAAACCTGTAGCTATTTTAGCTGGGGAAAAAAAATGAGAAAAAACTTTCTAGCCTTAGACCAGGAGACATTGTAGAGATACACCTCTGGTAATAATTTAGAAATTAATCAGCAAAATAGAAACATTCCCAGGAAAATATAAATGTTTTCCTTCAAAAGACATAGAAAAGGAGCGCCTGGGTGGCTCAGTCGTTAAGCGTCTCCCTTTGGCTCCAGGACATGATCCCAGGCTCCTGGGTTCGAGCCCTGCATTGGGCTCCCTGCTTAGTGGGAAGCCTGCTTCGCTTCTCCCTCTCCCACTCCCCCTGCTTGTGTTCCCTCTCTCGCTGTGTCTCTCTCTGTCAAATAAATAAATAAAATCTTAAAAAAAAAAAAGGCATAGAAAATCTTGGAAGTTAATAATCATAGAAAAGATGCGGCACCTGGGTGGCTCAGTCAGTTAAGCATCTGCCTTCAGCTCAGGTAATGATCCCGTGTTCCTGGGATGGAGCCCCGCATCGGGGTCCTTGCTCAGTGGGGAGTCTGCCTTTCCCTCTCCCTCTGCTGCTTCCCCTGCTTGTGCTCTCTCTCTCTCATGCTCTCTCTCTCTTGCAAAAATGAATAAATAAAATCTTAAAAAAAAAGAAAAATAATCATAGAAAAGATGAAAAAATATGAGTTACTGGGCCTCAATTATAGGAAAGTGTTTTTATACTACCATGGAACAGAATACTCCTTTACTGTTCCAGAATGTAGAACTATATTAAAGCATTCTTTTTAAAATTTGAAGGCCAACATAACTCTGATAACAGATACTGATCAGAATAGTGGGAAAAAAAATAGGCTAATGTCACTTATAAATATACGTAAGGACCCAGTAAACCCGTCTCCCCCCAAAGTCTATTATAACCAAATGGAACTCATTTCAAGATGCCTGGGTGGCTCAGCCAGTTAAGCGCCTGCCTTCGGCTCAGGTCATGATCCCGGGGTCCTGGGATCGAGTCCCCAGTCCGGCTCCCTGCTGAGTCTGCTTCTCTCTCTACTCCTCCCCGCCAGCTTATGGTCTTTCTCTCTCAAATAAATAAATAAAATTAAGAAAAAAGAATGTAGGAATAATATACCATTTCAGATTCCTTTAATAGATTTTATCATTGCTAGATGAGTAATTTAGTGAAAATTTAATATTCATGAAAATGCTAACTAAATTAGGAATACATATAATTATTTAATATGCTAAATAATGTGTTTTCAAAATAATGTCTAATATTATACTTAACAGTATGATAATAGCATATCCTTAAAGTCAAAATAAAAAATACTACTTTTTGTCATTTTTATGTGGTTCTTGAAATTTGTCAATACAATGTAACAAGAAATGAGCATTAAGTATTGGAAAGGAGGAATGAAAATTATTTTTTCACAAGTTACAGAATATTCTGAGTGCAAAACCCAAGTGAATCATGGGATAGCCAATTAAAAATACTATGTAAAAATCTTATTTCTAATTCCTAATAGTGTAGAAGTTCTATTTCCTAGGAACAAATCTAGTAAGATTGAAATCTTTGTGGATAAATTATGGAACATCGAAGGATGTAAAAGAAGGGCTGAATAAGTGGAGAGCTGTTCATTGTTGGGAATGCTTGATACTGTAAGGATACCAGTTTTCCTAAGATACATCTATAATTTCAGTGAAAATCCACTCAAAATCCAAAGCAGGCTTCATCCTAAAATTCATATGTAAATGAGCATGTGTTCAAGAATATCCAAAATAATTTTGAAGAACAAGTTGGAAAGACTTGCCATACCACACATATCCAAGTTACTAAAATGTGGCAAGGATAGGTAATTAGACCAGTGAACCTGTTATAAACCAATATAAGCCCAGAAACTGATATAAACCAAAATAAGGAAACTTGTTATATTATAAA
>NC_058410.1:32874094-32879607 GCF_002201575.2 Neomonachus schauinslandi
CCAGAAACTGATATAAACCAAAATAAGGAAACTTGTTATATTATAAAAGTGGTGGTCTAAATCAATAGGGAAAGGTGAACTATTAAAGAAGCAGGGTCAGTACATCCATTGATTGTTCATATGGGGAAAAAAATGAAATTTCATTCCCCACTTCATACTATATGCAAAAATTCATGGTAGATGCATAATAGAGTTAAGGGCAGAAAGCCAGTCTTTAAAATTTTTAGATGAAAATATGAGCATTGTTGGGGAGTAGGGAACACAGATAATACAAATGATAAAGATTGAGAAATTTGACTCTTAAACTTCCATACAAGAAAATATACTACATTGGAAAGAAAAGTCTTAGATTGGTGGAAGATGTAAGACATTGTTAGTTGCCTTCCTTTCTTTACAAACACAACCCTATTTTGTGCCCACTTAAAAATGGATGGCTGTCTCCTTTGATGTCCTTCAGAGGTTGTGTGCAATAGAGGTAAGCTAAGAATTTCTGGAAAAGCTTTGCTTTCTGAATATGGGGTCTTGTCTTTGTCTTTCCTGTTTCCCCTCTTGCCTGGAATGTGGGTATCAAGTTTAGAGCTGCAGCAGCTTTGTTGCAATGAAGAAGTTGAAGCTACATGTTCAAGATGGCAGGGAAGGAGGATAAAAGGCTAGTTCCATGATGATGTTCTTGACTAGATGCATCAGCCATGAATCACTTACTCCCATACTTGTAGTCAAACGAGAAAAATGACTTTGGTCTATTCTAGCCATTGTAGGTGGCTTTTCAAGGGAGGATTGCTATAGCTCATAAAATATAAGGATTAAAGTCTAGGTTATATGAACAACTCCTATAAATCAATAAGAAAGGCAACCTAATAGAAAAATTGAGGATAATTGTAGGCAGTTCACAGAACTGGAAACCCAAATGGCCAGTAAATAAGCATATAACTCTCATTAATAGTTAGGAAATGCAAGTTAAAAGAGACTTTTCCATAACCATCATAATATGAGTGTAAAAATATCAAGCGTTGAGGAAGATGTAGAGAAGTTGTTGCTTGTATTCACTTTTGATGAGAATAGAAATTGGTACAAGCATCTTGGAGAACATTTCAGCAGTATCAGGTAAAATTGACCATACCTCACTAGCCAGCATTCCACTAGATACGTACTCTAGAGACTCTTGTACCTCTGCAAGGAGACATGGAAGCAGTGGTCATTGAGATCTCTTAATAGCAAAGTATTGGAAACACTCTGTCCCAGTTGGGAAAAAGGAAGTTTATTTATGATGGAGTACTATATGGGAGTTAAAAAGAATGACCTACATGTATGAACTACATAGAGCTACATATACGAGCATAGATAAATCTGAAAAAAATTAATCTTGAACTAAAAATGCAGAAGACTATGAATTTGGGGATAATACTTATAAAAAATATGAAAGCAACATTGAAATTATGTAAAACAATGTCATCAGCTACAGCCACTGAGAGAGATACATACCTTAAATAAGCAAATATTTCTACTCATGAGTGAATTTTCTGGAAGCCTAAAAATTGATTTTTTAAAATCCGGCTAATGTTAGTCACTGTTTTATTCCTGATAGCAAGTGGTATTATGTTAAATTTTTTTTTTAAAGATTTTATTTATTTGTCAGAGAGAGAGAGCACAAGCAGGGGAAACAGCAGACAGAGGGAGAGAGAGAAGCAGGCTCCCCACTGAGCAGGGAGCCCAATGCAGGACTCGATCCCAGGACCCTGGGATCATGACCTGAGCTGAAGGCAGACGCTTAACTGACTCAGCCACCCAGGCGTCCCTATGATGTTAAATTTTTAAAGCACTTTGTAAAAATATTCATGTATAGCTTCATTTAATTATTCTAATTACTTTCTGAGATAATACACATGCAGGATTTTTATTCTTATTCAAATTAAGTGGCAGTAATCGGATTTAACTTTCTGATTTCTAGTTCTTTTTATAGTTTTATAGTTTTTTCCAGCAAACACTTTAATGTGTAGGTGTACTTCATTTATGCAGCGGAACAATTTATATTTTATTTTTTTATTTTTATTTTTTTAAAGATTGTATTTATTTATTTGAGAGAGAATGAGATAGAGAGAGAGCATGAGAGGGGGGAGGGTCAGAGGGAGAAGCAGACTCCCTGCTGAGCAGGGAGCCCGATGCGGGACTCGATCCCAGGACCCTGGGATCATGACCTGAGCCGAAGGCAGTTGCTTAACCAACTGAGCCACCCAGGTGCCCACAATTTATATTTTAAATAGAATTGCAGTGGCTGTCTAATTTGAGTGATCCAATGGTGAGTCTTTTTTGTTTGTTTTTCAAGTAGACTTTCTGATTTATTGCCTTTTTTGGTTTTCAGGGGCGGGGGGATGGGGGGATGGGGGGCGTTGAGTGAGCACAGTCCTTCAATCTTGGTGTGCACAAGAATCATCCAGTGAATTTACAACAACACACATTCTCTTATGTACCCCCTCCTATTATTCTGCCCTTTCTC
Organism: Neomonachus schauinslandi; assembly: GCF_002201575.2. NCBI lineage: Eukaryota > Metazoa > Chordata > Mammalia > Carnivora > Phocidae > Neomonachus > Neomonachus schauinslandi. The sequence continues at coordinate 32,876,589 of NC_058410.1, forward strand.
TTCATTACTAGACTGGTTTATTAAGGGCTGTGAGCTTGCTCATTTTGATGTTCTCCAGAGTGAACAAGCAGTCTGGTGGTGGTGTGTGTGTATGAAGAACTTTCTGGAAGTGAATACCTGGACACAATTAGTACTATATTGTGGCTAGAGAAGACTAGGAAGGATTTAATTTAATTTATTTATGTTTTAGGAAAGATTTTAATACTCCACAGTTAGACGTGTGCTGAAATTGGTTTTCCATTAAACTCTCAATAAGCATCATTTTCAAACATTATTTTCACTAGCCAGATCATTTAAAGACACGATTCTAAAATTCCAGGGAAGGATTTCACTGGAAAAGACGTAGCAGAAAATAAGAGTAAATAGAGAAGAATCTCATTATCTCACACCAGTATGCTAAGACAGCTGGGAAGTGAACAGTTTTCCTCATAGAGAAGTTCTTCTCCAGCCCAAGCTACTGAGAATCGTTCAGGCTATTGGCAGCAACACAGAAAACTGCTCTTCTCACCCTTTCCAGTACACGGATGTAGACGATTCGGAGCTGGAACCTATCCTCAAGAAACTGCCGGCTTGATTGAAGCCACATGTGTAGAGGTTTTCCCATGAAGGGCCTTCAGTGCCCTTGCCATCCATAAAGTAAACCACATAGAGATACTTAAAAACAAAAACACACAAACAAGCAAACAAAACACCCTGAACACATTTATTGTGTGTAAATACAGATGCAAACATAACCCATTGGGTAACAAATACATCGGAGTCTTGTGCACTCTTTATCCCTCTCACTGTCAGCCCTGTGCTTTTTTTTAAATATAGTAACTGCACAATAAATACTAATTGAATATGGGGTGGAAGTGGGATGAGAACTGGCAGAAATCAGTGCTCAAGTCTACATTTTCTGTCTCTTCTGCGGGTTATATTTTAAGATGGGTTTTCTAATGTGTGAGCAATTGAAACATGGAACAGTAGTAAAGAGAGTCCTTGGTTGCCTATTTAGCTCAAATCTGAAGTAAATTTTCCCAAGCTGATTTTTTTCTAACATGGGCCAGAAAACCCATGTGTTTGAACTTGAGTGCTTTGAGTTCTCATGCCAGACCTCTGGATAACCTTGGGGCAACTCTTCTTATGTTGCTGTTTACTTACTCTAAAGTAAGTCGTGTGAGGATGGGGACAGTTAACTCGGGAAGGGCTTTCTCTGTTCCTTTGGTGATAGTCTCACAGTCTGTTTCATGCTGGTGTTCTGTAGCACACAACACTACCTCCTGCCTACAGAGTAAGCCTCCAGCAAGGAGGCCATTTCTTCCCGATCCTTCCGTAGACACTTTCTCATAAATATTAACAATTCTATATCCTTTGAAGATGCTGATAAGCTGAAATCCCTCTGATACTCTGTTTTGCTTGTGGAGATGAAAGATGGTTTGGTTTATTATCAGTCAGTGCAAGCAGTGAATGAAAGTGTGCTTGCAATTAGCACTTGCCCCATGTGCCTTAATCTGTTTAAATTGGGAAGATTACCTAAAATAACAAGGTGTGCCTCTTGTACTTAGATACAGGCAAGCCAGGTCTCTACCTACCAGACAGGTAAGAATTTTCCTTTGAATTTTAAATTTGGATTCTTTGGTTTGCCTTCCGGGTTTTTTCCCTGGTATAATCTATAGGATCTATTTTGCTACAATAATTCAGTGTATCTTTGAAAAGGAGTTCTGAACTTGACCATATTTTAAATTACAGTTAATGTTGGACTCTGAAAAATATTCTTTGGATTATCTTTTATTAAATCAAAGTAATGGGTGTGTATAATTGAATCCAGTTTCCTTTGCTTATCATTTTGGTCTCGGTGGTTTCTGGACAGTTTCGGATATTGTACCCTTCTGGAGAGGTTGCCTTTGTGTCATACTGGAACTTGTTCCGAGGTTACAAGTCGTTTTTGGAGACAGTAACCATTCCCTGGAAAATACTGGGCTGATTTTCTTTTTCAGTCTGTGAATTGTGAGCTTGATTCATCAGATTGCCTTTTGGCATCTGATTCGCCCTGGGCAGGATAGTGTACAGCTTTATTTGGTGAGTGGCTGCAGATGCTTCTTGCCATTCAGTCTTCTTTATTTGTTGTTGTTGTTGTTGTTTTTAATAAATGCCCTGTCTGTGAAATTTTAAACCAAATGGGATAAAAGGAATCCTGGTTTTCAAGGGTTCTTTAATTTTGCATTCAAAAGGCAATTTCAGCTTTACTGTTTCAAATTGAATGTTCCAGTTGTTGAGTAACTTACCACCTCCTACCCTCACCTCCGCTTACGTATTTGAGGGAGAAAAATAGTTTGATTTGTATGCCCGAATAAAAAGTGGAGAGAAACTTGCACTTCATCTGTGTGGCTTGCCCAGATACCTTTATGGGATCCTTAAGATTATGGAAAAACCCCAGATTCAAAGGGAACATTTGAGGTTATTATTTTTTTTTTCCTTTTTTTTTTTAATTCTTATGTTAATCCCCATACATTACATCATTAGTTTTAGATGAAGTGTTCCATGATTCATTGTTTGTGCATAACACCCAGTGCTCCATGCAGAATGTGCCCTCCTCAATACCCACCACCAGGCTAACCCATCCTCCCACCCCCCTCCCCTCTAGAACCCTCAGTTTGTTTTTCAGAGTCCATCGTCTCTCATGGTTCGTCTACCCCTCCGATTTCTCCCCCCTTCAATTCTTCCCCTCCTGCTACCTTTTTTTTTTTTCCTTAACATATATTGCATTATTTGTTTCAGAGGTACAGATCTGAGATTCAACAGTCTTGCACAATTCACAGCGCTTACCAGAGCACATACCCTCCCCAGTGTCTATCACCCAGTCACCCCATCCCTCCCACCCTACCCCCCACTCCAGCAACCCTCAGTTTGTTTCCTACAATTAAGAATTCCTCATATCAGTGAGATCATATGATACATGTCTTTCTCTGCATAAATCATATCTTTATAGTGATAATTTAAAAAAATTGAAGCCAGCTTTAAATCAACACCCAGAGCA
>NC_058410.1:32879707-32879775 GCF_002201575.2 Neomonachus schauinslandi
CATGGTTCGTCTACCCCTCCGATTTCCCCTGCTTCATTCTTCCCCTCCCGCTACCTTCTTCTTCTTCT
>NC_058410.1:32879875-32890377 GCF_002201575.2 Neomonachus schauinslandi
CTTAACATATATTGCATTATTTGTTTCAGAGGTACAGATCTGAGATTCAACAGTCTTGCACAATTCACAGTGCTTACCAGAGCACATACCCTCCCCAGTGTCTATCACCCAGTCACCCCATCCTTCCCACCCCACCCCCCACTCCAGCAACCCTCAGTTTGTTTCCTGCAATTAAGAATTCCTCATATCAGTGAGATCATATGATACATGTCTTTCTCTGTTTGACTTATTTCACTCAACATAATACCCTCCAGTTCCATCCACATCGTTGCAAATGGCAAGATCTCATTCCTTTTGATGGCTGCATAATATTCCATTGTATATATATACCACATCTTCTTTATCCATTCATCTGTTGATGGACATCTTGGCTCTTTCCACAGTTTGGCTATTGTGGACATTGCTGCTATAAATATCGGGGTGCACGTACCCCTTCGGATCCCTACTTTTGTATCTTTGGGGTAAATACCCAGTAGTGCAATTGCTGGATCATATGGTAGCTCTATTTTCAACTTTTTGAGGAACCTCCATACAGTTTTCCAGAGTGGCTGCACCAGCTTGCATTCCCACCAACAGTGTAGGAGGGTTCCCCTTTCTCCGCATCCTCGCCAACATCTGTCATTTCCTGACTTGTTAATTTTAGCCATTCTGACTGGTGTGAGGTGGTATCTCATTGAGGTTTTGATTTGGATTTCCCTGATGCCGAGCGATATTGAGCACTTTTTCATGTGTCTGTTGGCCATTTGGATGTCTTCTTTGGAAAAATGTCTGTTCATGTCTTCTGCCCATTTCTTGATTGGATCATTTGTTCTTTGGGTGTTGAGTTTGATGAGTTCTTTATAGATTTTGGATACTAGCCCTTTATCTGATATGTCATTTGCAAATATCTTCTCCCATTCTGTCGGTTGTCTTTTGGTTTTGTTGACTGTTTCCTTTGCTTTGCAAAAGCTTTTTATCTTGATGAAGTCCCAATAGTTCATTTTTGCCCTTGCCTCCCTTGCCTTTGGCGATGTTTCTAGGAAGAAGTTGCTTCGGCTGAGGTCAAAGAGGTTGCTGCCTGTGTTCTCCTTTAGGATTTTGATGGACTCCTGTCTCACATCGAGGTCTTTCAACCATTTGGAGTCTATTTTTGTGTGTGGTGTAAGGAAATGGTCCAGTTTCATTCTTCTGCATGTGTCTATCCAATTTTCCCAACACCATTTGTTGAAGAGACTGTCTTTGTTCCATTGGACATTCTTTCCTGCTTTGTCAAAGATGAGTTGACCATAGAGTTGAGGGTCCATTTCTGGGCTCTCTATTCTGTTCCATTGATCTATGTGTCTGTTTTTGTGCCAGTACCATGCTGTCTTAATGATGACAGCTTTGTAATAGAGCTGGAAGTCCGGAATTGTGATGCCGCCGGCTTTGCTTTTCTTTTTCAACATTCCTCTGGCTATGTGGGGTCTTTTCTGGTTCCATACAAATTTTAGGATTATTTGTTCCATTTCTTTGAAAAAAGTGGATGGTATTTTGATGGGGATTGCATTGAATGTGTAGATTGCTCTAGGTAGCATTGACATCTTCACAATATTTGTTCTTCCAATCCATGAGCACGGAACGTTTTTCCATTTCTTTGTGTCTTCCTCAATTTCTTTCATGAGTATTTTATAGTTTTCTGAGTACAGATCCTTTGTCTCTTTGGTTAGATTTATTCCTAGGTATCTTATGGTTTTGGGTGCAATTGTAAATGGGATCGACTCCTTAATTTCTCTTTCTTCTGTCTTGTTGTTGGTGTATAGGAATGCCACTGACTTCTGTGCATTGATTTTATATCCTGCCACTTGACTGAATTCCTGTATGAGTTCTAGCAGTTTTGGGGTGGAGTCTTTTTGGGTTTTCCACATAAAGTATCATATCATCTGCAAAGAGTGAGAGTTTGACTTCTTCCTTGCCAATTTGGATGCCTTTGATTTCTTTTTGTTGTCTGATTGCTGTGGCTAGGACTTCCAATACTATGTTGAATAGCAGTGGTGATAGTGGACATCCCTGCCGCGTTCCTGACCTTAGGGGAAAGCTCTCAGTTTTTCCCCATTGAGAATGATATTCGCTGTAGGTTTTTCATAGATGGCTTTTATGATATTGAGGTATGTACCCTCTATCCCTATACTCTGAAGAGTTTTGATCAAGAAAGGATGCTGTACTTTGTCAAATGCTTTTTCTGCATCTATTGAGAGGATCATATGATTCTTGTTCTTTCTTTTGTTAATGTATTGTATCACATTGATTGATTTGTGGATGTTGAACCAACCTTGCAGCCCAGGGATAAATCCCACTTGGTCATGGTGAATAATCCTTTTAATGTACTGTTGGATCCTATTGGCTAGTATTTTAGTGAGAATTTTTGCATCCATGTTCATCAGGGATATTGGTCTGTAATTCTCCTTTTTGATGGGGTCTTTGTCTGGTTTTGGGATCAAGGTAATGCTGGCCTCATAAAATGAGTTTGGAAGTTTTCCTTCCATTTCTATTTTTTGGAACAGTTTCAGAAGAATAGGTATTAATTCTTCTTTAAATGTTTGGTAGAATTCCCCTGGGAAGCCATCTGGCCCTGGGCTTTTGTTTTTTGGGAGATTTTTGATGACTGCTTCAATTTCCTTAGTGGTTATAGGTCTGTTCAGGTTTTCTATTTCATCCTGGTTCAGTTTTGGTAGTTGGTACATCTCTAGGAATGCATCCATTTCTTCCAGGTTATTTACTTTGCTGGCATAGAGTTGCTCATAATATGTTCTTACAATTGTTTGTATTTCTTTGGTGTTGGTTGTGATCTCTCCTCTTTCATTCATGATTTTGTTGATTTGGGTCATTTCTCTTCTCTTTTTGATAAGTCTAGCCAGGGGTTTATCAATCTTGTTAATTCTTTCAAAGAACCAGCTCCTAGTTTCGTTGATCTGTTCTACTCTTCTTTTAGTTTCTATTTCATTGATTTCTGCTCTGATCTTTATTATTTCTCTTCTCCTGCTGGGTTTAGGCTTTATTTGCTGTTCTTTCTCCAGCTCCTTTAGGTGTAGGGTTAGGTTGTGTACTTGAGACCTTTCTTGCTTCTTGAGAAAGGCTTGTATTGCTATATACTTTCCTCTTAGGACTGCCTTTGCTGCATCCCAAAGATTTTGAATAGTTGTGTTTTCATTTTCACTGGTTTCCATGTATTTTTTTAATTCTTCTTTAATTTCCTGGTTGACCCATTCGTTCTTCAGTAGGATGCTCTTTAGCCTCCATGTATTTGAGTTCTTTCTGACTTTTGTCTTGTGATTGAGCTCTAGTTTCAAAGCATTGTGGTCTGAAAATAGGCAGGGAATCATTCCAATCTTTTGGTACCGGTTGAGACCTGATTTATGACCTAGGATGTGATCGATTCTGGAGAATGTTCCATGGGCACTAGAGAAGAATGTGTATTCCGTTGCTTTGGGGTGGAATGTTCTGAATATGTCTGTAAAGTCCATTTGGTCCAGTGTGTCATTTAAAGTCTTTATTTCCTTGTTGATCTTTTGCTTAGACGATCTGTCCATTTCAGTGAGGGGGGTGTTAAAGTCCCCCACTATTATTGTATTGTTGTCGATCTGTTTCTTTGCTTTTGTTATTAATTGGCTTATATAATTGGCTGCTCCCATGTTAGGGGCATAGATATTTACAATTGTTAGATCTTCTTGTTGGATAGATCCTTTAAGTATGATATAGTGTCCTTCCTCATCTCTTATTACAGTCTTTGGTTTAAAATCTAATTTGTCTGATATAAGGATTGCCACCCCAGCTTTCTTTTGGTGTCCATTAGCATGGTAAATGGTTTTCCACCCCCTCACTTTCAATCTGGGGCTGTCTTTGGTTCTAAAATGAGTCTCTTGCAGACAGCATATCGATGGGTCTTGTTTTTTAATCCAGTCTGATAGCCTGTGTCCTTTGATTGGGGCATTGAGCCCATTTACATTCAGGGTAACTATTGAAAGATAGGAATTTAGTGCCATTGTATTGCCTGTAAGGTGACTGTTACCGTATATTGTCTGTGTTCCTTTCTGGTCTATGTTGCTTTTAGGCTCTCTCTTTGCTTAGAGGACCCCTTTCAAGATTTCCTGTAGGGCTGGTTTTGTGTTTGCAAATTCCTTTAGTTTTTGTTTGTCCTGGAAGCTTTTTATCTCTCCTTCAATTTTCAATGACAGCCTAGCTGGATAGAGTATTCTTGGCTGCATATTTTTCTCATTTAGTGCTCTGAATATATCCTGCCAGTCCTTTCTGGCCTGCCAGGTCTCTGTGGATAGGTCTGTTGCCAATCTAATGTTTCTACCCTTGTAGGTTACATATCTCTTCTCCCGAGCTGCTTTCAGGATTTTCTCTTTGTCTATGAGACTCGTAAGTTTTACTATTAGATGTCGGGGTGTTGACCTATTTTTATTGATTTTGAGAGGGGTTCTCTGTGCTTCCTGGATTTTCATGCCTGTTTCCTTCCCCAAATTAGGGAAGTTCTCTGCTATAATTTGCTCCATTATACCTTCTGCCCCTCTCTCTCTTTCTTCTTCTTCTGGGATCCCAATTATTCTAATGTTGTTTCGTCTTATGGTATTGCTTATCTCTCGAATTCTGCCCTCGTGATCCAGTAGTTGTTTCTCTCTCTTTTTCTCAGCTTCTTTATTTTCCATCATTTCATCTTCTATATTACTGATTCTCTCTTCTGCCTCATTTATTCTAGCAGTTAGCGCCCCCATTTTTGATTGCACCTCATTAATAGCCTTTTTGATTTCTACTTGGTTGGATTTTAGTTCTTTTACTTCTCCAGAAAGGGTTTCTCTAATAACTTCCATATTTTTTTCAAGCCCAGCTAGTATCTTTAAAGTGATGATTCTGAACTCTAGATCTGACATTGTACTAATGTCCGTATTGAGTAGGTCCCTGGCAGTCGGTACTACCTCTTGTTCTTTTTGTTGAGGTGATTTTTTCCATCTTGTCATTTTGTGCAGAGGAGAATAGATTAATGAGAGAACAAAATGCTAGCAGAGTAACAACGTCCCCAGAAAATATACTCTAAACAAATCAGAAAAAACCTGAAGCAGTGGGAAAAGAAAGGGAAAGAGAGAAAAAAGAAAAAGAAAAAGAAAAAAAAGAAAAAGATAAAGATAAAAACAAAAACAAAAACAAACAAAACAAAACAACAAAAAAACCAGAATGTGATCAAATATGATCAGGCTGGTATATAGATCAGTGCCACACACTAGATTTGGGGTGTATTTTGGTCTTTTAGAAGAAAGTGCCTCCCAAAATTTTAAAGAAAGAAAAACTTATATATGTACAAAAATAAGGGTTGATATGATGAAGGGATGGAATATGACTGTAAAGATGGAAATTATAAAAAATTTTATAAAAGGAATTGATAAGAAGTTGTTTGAAAAAAGAAAGAAGAGGATTTAAAAAAAGAAAAAAAAAAAGGGAGAGGATGTGACCAGTCAGGGGAATAGAAAACACCATATACTAGAGATTTAGGGTATATTTTGATCTGTTAGAAGAAACTATCTCAAAATTTTAAAGAGAGAACAACTTATATATATAAGCCAAAAATACGGGTAACTACTATAAAGGGATAGAATATGACTCTAAAAATGAAAAATAAAAATGTTTTTTTTTTTTTTTTAAAAAGGGATTGATAAGATGTTGGTTGAAAAAGGGAAAAAGAAAAATTCAAAAAGGAAAAAAAAGAAAAAAAGACAGTTAAAAAAAAATTAACTTTGAAAGACTAAAGAATCATGGTAAAAAAGCCATGAATTCTATGTGCAGTATTCCCCTATCGCTGGAGTTCTGCCGTTCTCATTGATTGGTAAACTTGGTCTTGGCTGGCTGTTCTCGCTGATCTTCTGGGGAGGGGCCTGTTGCTGTGGTTTCCAAATGTCTCTGCCGGAGGCGGAATTGCCCCGCCCTTGCCCCCTCCCAGCTAAGTAATCTGCTCGGGTTTGCTCCCCGGGGCTTTTGTTCCCTGCGAGCTTTCCGTACAGCTTTGGAGGCGGAGAGTGAAAATGGCGGCCTCCCAATCTCCGCCGCGGAGGAGCCGAGAACTCGGGGCCCTGCTTCTCAGTGAGTCCCCAGAGAAAAGCCGTCAGTCACTCCCGTCTCCCCGGTCTCCAGCCGCACTCCGTGCTCACCCGGCCTGTGACCGCGCCTTTCTATCTCTGGCACCCGACCCGGGTGGAGTCTCCAAACCCAGCAGATCCCTGCGGCGCACTCCCGCGTGGCTCCTCCCGGGGGAGGAAGGGGAGTCTCTCCGGATCTGCCGCTTGTTGGGTCCCTGCTGGAGGAGCAGGGGCCCGACTGTGCCGCGGATCACGGTTTATGGCAACCCCGAGCTGAGAGCCCGCGCCTGGGCTCCGCCTCTGCAGCCAGCTTCCCTGCCCCGATACCTGGGAGCTCTGCCACACTCAGGCACCCCCGGTCTTTCTGTGACCCCGAGGGTCCTGAGACCACACTGTCCCGGAGGGTTCCACCCCCCGCTTAGCCACCAGAGTGACGTCCCTCGGCGGAGCAGACTTTTAAAAGTTCCTTTTTTTGCTCCGCGGCTCTATCACTTGCCAGAAGCGGCCGCCGGAGGCCCCTCCCCCGCCGTCTATCCTCCCGAATATCGCCTCGGATTCACTTCTCCGCACGTCCTACCTTCCAGAAAGTGGTCGCTTTTCTGATGAGAGAGTTGTTGCTCTTCTTTTCTTCGATCTCCTGTTGAGTTTGTAGGTGTTCAGCATGGTTTGATCCCTATCCAGCTGAATTCCTGAGACCAGACGAAATTTAGGTCTCCTACTCCTCCACCATCTTGCTCCGCCCGAGGTTATTATTTTATTTAAATCGAAAGGCAGATGTACCTTTTTTTACCTACTTACTTGAAACATGGCGAGTTGAGAATAGTGGGAAGCCAAGGACAGTTAAGTGCTGGAAATGGCTTCATGTGTTGCCTATTGCATCCTGGACGAGCTGGATAAAATAGAAACAGCTGGAATGCCAAATGCCCTATAAATTTCAGAGGCCGTTATAAAGTGTGGTGGAGCACACTTAATGAGCTGATTTCATGCAGAGCTTTGTCCACAGGTCTTCAGTGACTTGAGTTCAGTTTTCTTCACAAAAATGCAAAATATTTGGGGCCTTTTCGAATTGCTAAGTGAAAAATGGCGTGCATTTGGCTCCATCAAGCCAGTAGCCTTGGGAGATGGGCCTGCCTAGAAATTGACTACATTTTTGTGGGAGAACGGGTGAAAAGGGCAGTTTCCTGTGTTGCTGCCAAAAGGTCTGAACAATTTGTAGTAGCTTGTGGCTAGAAAACAACTTCTGTGAGGCACAAACAGCAACTTCAGACTGGCTCCGGGTATGTGTGAGAAAATGCTCTTCTTTCCCATTTGACTGTTAGGCTTTGTAGAAAATGTAGAGAGTGAAGTTTTAAACTCAGCTGCTTTAAGTGGTGTTATTTTGGTTGATTTGGATAAAAACTTGGGGAAATATACTTGGAATTAGCACAGGTGGTGCATAATGTGGTAACTAAAAACAAACAACAAACAAACCCTCAGCATTTATATTTTTTTGTAACCATGGGCTTGAATGGTAATTCACTTTTCTCCTGCCTTAAAAAAGTATTGGTAAATCTTGGCATGTAGGGTATGTATTTTTACAGGAATTTTTTTTTCCTAGTTGACTTTATAGAAGTGGTTTCTTCATTTTGGCAGTGTGAGAAGTATGTTTATAAAATATGTATATGAAGCTATTGGTAATTGCCATAGAGGTAGTACTTAATTACTTACCAGGCACTATGCTAATACCCTCATACTGGTTAAGTCGTTTACTTCTCTGGATGAGAGAAATAGCTTAGGCAGGGCCATCATGTAGCTAGAAAATGGTTGGGGGCTGTTGGATTTGGAGTCTGGTCTGTGTGTTCCTAATTATTTCAAAATAGGTACGGTTTCAGATATCAGACACTCATTTTGTAGATTTAAAGTCTGTTAAAACTTGTGGTGTTTTTCTTTTTTTCCCTCGTAGAATGGGCTTGGATATGTGGAATGAGGATAGACTTGATTCGTTTTTAATGTTTTCACTAATCTTTTACCCAACTGCAGCTTCTATCACACCTGTACTAACTGTGGCTTAAATGTTCCAGACTTCGCTTTACTTTTTTGGCCTTGGTTTTGATCTTTCTCTTCTGTTGGGGATATCTCTTAGCTTTTCATTGAGATGCAGACAATAGCTGGTCAAGACCTAACCTTTTTCTTAATATTTTGCCCTGTTTGTTAATGTCACTTCCTCTTCATTGTATATTTAATAAATAACCTGATGCTCAAAATCTAGCGCACTTGTTTTCAACTGGGGAGGAGGTGGGTGGGTCTTTGTTTTTGTTTTTGTCCCAGGAGGGACATTTGGTGCTGTTTGGGGACGTTTGTGATCGCCAAGACTTGAGGGTGCACTGCTAGCATCTTGCATAGAGACTAGGGTTGCTGCTGAACATCTTACAATACACAGGACAGTGCCTCACAACAAAGAATTACGGGCCAAAGTGTCCATCGTGCAGAAGTTGAAAACCTTGATGTAGCTATTCTAGGACACGGATCAAATCTAATTAATTAGAAGTGGTTTCTGTCTTCATGAGATTTTTTTTCATAGCAAAACAACTGCATGGTAACTAGGTGAGTTTTATTTTCTATTTGAGAGGTGAAGGAAGAGGCTCTCCATCTGTCTGCTCACCCAGCCCTAAGCCAAGTAACACAAGTTGACCTTACATTGGAGTGTCTTTCTGCTGCTTCCTACTCTACCTTCAGCCCCCATCCTGACTTAGAAGAGATCATAGCTTTGACATTATTTGCCATTATCTCATTTACGATAAATGCACTGCCTGTTACCAATGGTACATGAACTACCTGGGTTTGAGGTGAGAGAGAAGCAAAAGAATAAAAGGGATGCCCACCCAAGTTTTGACTGGACTGAAGGTCCGAGTGTGCCTCTCATAATTATATTGAGTAGCAGAGTATGCAGTTGTGAATGCTCTACGTATGTAGGTCCGCACATATCTACAGGGTCAAGCACTGATTAACTTTGTAAACTGAAAGCTAAAATACAGTGGATAAGTGGAATTTTTAGGTGAGCTTAAAAAGAAGAAATCTCTAGGTACAATGTTTAGCAAATAACTACCACGTTAGGGAAATTGACTTTTTTGTATTTGATTACCTTGTGAGTTGTTGGGTCTCATCTTTGTGATTTGGATTGAATGTTAAAAGTAGAAAGGAACAACTCCTAGTGGTATCTTTTTTTTTTTTTTTAAGATTTATTTGAGAGAGGGAGAATGAGAGAGAGAGTACATGAGAGGGGGGAAGGTCAGAGGGAGAAGCAGGCTCCCCGCTGAGCAGGGAGCCCTATGTGGGGCTCGATCCCAGGACTCTAGGATCATGACCTGAGCCGAAGGCAGTCGTTTAACCAACTGAGCCACCCAGGCACCCCACTCCTAGTGGTATCTTGATGTTGTGGCAAGTGTGTGGGATTCTCCACCTTTCTTAGCTCCTTGGTCCTTTAGAGATGGCTCCACTTTACCTCACTCCATTCTCTGCTCTTAGCCTTTTTTTTTTTTTTTTCTTTTTCTTACCAGCTTGCTTTATGTAGGTATTTCCTACAATGAATTTGTAATCGGTGGCTTTCTCTTTGTGTCGCTTACTAGGTTGTGATGTCCTAGCACAGTGCTAGGTGCATAGTGACCCTTTATTCCCTAAATGTTGAATGACTGAATGGTGGAGGAAGAGGAGAAGCAAACAGTTTAGCAACCTTAAAATCAAAGGAGAAAACAGTAGGTATTTGAAAGTTAAAGTGTGCTGGGGAAGGAGTGTAAGGAAGGAAGGTAGGAATTGTTACATTAGCTGGACCATTGTGCACATTTTTTTTTTTTTTTCATTCTGCTTGACTGAGGCTGGTAGGCTAGCCCATGGCCTTGGCCACCAGTGGATGGCAGGTCCAAGTGGTGTTCATGTCCTCTTCCTGAGGTTCCTTCAAGCTTGATTATCTTCTTGTGTTCTCTGCCTGTGCTGGAACATAATCTGCCTGTTTGCTGGCAGTGTGATTTCAGTCTAGATTTCTCAACTGTGTGAGTCGTGTGTGTTCCCTCCCTCCGGGGAAGAACTGTGTTTTAATGTGATAGAAATGACCCTTGGAGTCCTGCGGTGATTTCCCTGTAGCAGTGCTCCTATCTAGTACGTTAAATTCTGGGCTTGACCTTTTTTTATGGCCTCCTCAGGCACATTATGTTTTCTTAGCTTTCCTTCTCTTGGCCCTTGAATTCAAGAGATGCAGACTCCTTTTACTCTGGGGTTTTTCTTATGTGCATTAGTGTCCCCATTAGTGGCCTGGGTTAGAATAAATAGCAACTCTATAATGTATGTGTCTTATTTTTCTGTTGAGTTACATGAAAGCATTTATTTGACATTTTGATTCAAAATAGAGATAATGGAAAAGCTTTCTTTCAGCAAAAGGCCCCC